>NC_061510.1:214900451-215021818 GCF_022539505.1 Lolium rigidum
AGAAGAAAAGATGGATGAGAATAACAGTAATCATGTTGATTAAGTAAATAGCAGCATAAGAAGAATCTGAGGAGGGAAGTTACCTCTGGTGGTGGATGATCGGCATCGAAAGGAGTATACGGGGACAACAATGGGATTGAGTCTTCTTGACTATAGGAAGTGAGGCGACGAACTTCATCAAGCAGTTCTTTTGCCGATAGCTCGGTAGCGTTAATTATGGTCTCATCCTTTGGACCCGAATACAACCACATTGGACGGATTCTAGCCATCACTGGTTGGACTCGACGTTTCAAGAACACTGCCGCTACCTCAGTACCAATCATGGTTTGGCCATCAGCTTCTTTAATCTAAAGAAATCTAGCGAATAGTTCATCGACAGCTACTTTTTCGTCGGGAGAAAGAACATTCTTCCAGGAATTTTTAGGTTTGGCTTCAAGGACATCGACAAAGCAGGGGAGCTGAGATTCGGGTGATAAAGAATCCTTGATATAGAACCACTTCAATCTCCACCCTTGCACAGACTCTCTCATTGGGAAATTGAAGTAGTTAACATCCGAACGAGCTACGAATCCCACTCCTCCGGTGACAAAAGATCCGTTACTACTGCTGTATCTTTTCACATAGAAGATCTTTTTCCACAACCCAAAATGTGGCTTAATGCCCAGATATGCTTCGCAGAGGGTGATAAACACAGCAACGTGGAGGATTGAGTTGGGAGTAAGTTGCCATAACTGGATTTCGTAAGTTCGCAAAAGATGGAGGAGGAATTCGTGGACGGGAAGCGAAATACCTCGGTATAAGAACGATAAGAACATCACGGTAAAACCGGTAGGGGGGTTAGGTCGAGAAATCGCACCTGGAAAGATCACATTCCCCTCATCGGAGGAGATCAATCCCAGGCTTCGGGATCTTTTTCGTCACGCTTGGTGACGGTGGAGGCTGTCCAATCTCCGGGCCTGGCTGTTGAACTTGGTGGCGCCATCGGCGCCGGAGCTGGGGGAGGAGCGCCAGGCGCGCCTTCCTTCGAAAGGATCGAGGAAGATTTGGCGGCGGCTCCGCCGCTCGTGGAACTGGCGGCGGCGCTAGGGTTCTTCTTCTTCACCATTGTCAGATCTAGGAGAAATCGGAGGACAGTGGTGGAGGCGCGAGCGGTTGTGAACGAGGAGAAGAAGAAAAACAGCGAAGGATTGAATGAAGGAGAATACTAAGGATTTCTATCTCTTGGGGAACTTAAGGAAGGCTTCGCATTGTTAATGGGCCTTTTCTCCAGTTAATGGTTGCGGAAATCGAGGAGGTGCCTCGTTAACCGTGCGAAAAGGAGCAGGAATTGCTTGGAAACAGGGCTGGCAGGTTGCGTCTTATCAGTCAAAATCAAGGGGACAGAAAAACGACATCAATGACGTCATGAGGAATGATTGCATGTGAAGAGATAAGAAAGTATCGGGTGATCAACTTGAGCCTACGCACGGATTTCGAGCATCCGCACCTAGACTCGGGGGCTACTCCCATCGGGAGCGCTGACGCGCACCCGATAAAATAAAGACTCGATAGAATAAGCAGTCGAAGGAAGAAGGTTTGAGTCAGCATTCGGTTGCAAAGCGCTCGCACCCAGACACTCGAGGGCTATTACTCCCATCGGGAGCGTGTGATGCACACCTGATAGAAGTTTTTTGCACTCCAGAATCATGCCCGGGGACTTGATTTTGTGTAGGGTAACGTTGTTTTGCCATCGGCAGTTAACCAAACAACGGTTGGGCTCGTTACTCATTATCCTTTGCATAAAGAAAATATATCGGATGACTTATGAAGATCTCGGCAGAAGAAAATATTCGAGTAGTACAACTTGAGTCTACGCGCGGACTGCGAGCATCCGCACCTAGACTCGGGGGCTACTCCCATCGGGAGCGCTGACGCGCACCCGATAAAATGAAGATAGAGCAAATTCAAGGTGAACAAGGACAATGAAGGAGAAGAATATCATGAGAAGACATACTTTAGTCTCTACCCGAACTATCTTCGTCTAGACACTCGGGGGCTACTGACGTGGGCACTACCCTTCGGGTAACCCACATTACCCTATCCTGTATTGACTAATTGGAGGCCCATGAGGACACATAAAGGCAAGATGGGCCACTAGGGCGGCGCACGAGAAGGTTCCTTGACGAGTAAGGCAAGGAAGCGATCGAACAAGGAAAGATCGGATCTAAAATTACTGTAAACCTAGTCGTACTCGGTGAGACCTCTTGAGACCTGGCCTCCTATATAAAGGCCAGGAGAGGGGCTGTCGAGGGACAGAATCGATCTTAGCAATCTTAGCCAGAAAAAGCTTAGAGCTAGGTCATCATAGCAATAGCCATCTCGACGAGATCTCAGCCGAACTTTTCGGCACCCCATTGTAACCCATTATCATCATAATCAAGAACAGACAGGCAGGACGTAAGGGTTTTACCTCATCGAGGGCCCCGAACCTGGGTAAATCGCTCTCCCCGCTTGTCTGTGAACCGATGTCTCGTGTCAGCTTGCAGGATTCCATCAACCCTAAGCCCCTATCGGAGGGCATTGGCGAGGAGTACCCTCGACATCCGGAGTTTCGTCAATTGGTGTCGAGTTTTTAGGTCACGAGGGACTTTATAGGCGAAGAGGCGGCGTCGGAGGGGCACCAGGGCGCCCTCCCCATAGGCCGGCGCGGCCAGGGGTCCACCCGCGCGGCCCTGTGGTCTGGGGGCCCTGGGCCTCCTCTCTGTCTCCCCTTCGGTGTTCTGGTCCGTCTCGGTGAAATAAGATGTTTGGCTTTCGTTTCGTCGAATTCCGAGAATATTGCCCGAACAGCCTTTCTGGAACCAAAAACAGCAGAAAACGAGAACTGGCACTGTGGCATCTTGTTAATAGGTCAGTTCCGGAAAATGCATGAAATCATTATAAAGTGTGAGCAAAACATGTTGGTATTGTCATAAAACTAGCATGGAACATCAGAAATTATAGATACGTTGGAGACGTATCAAGCATCCCCAAGCTTAGTTCCTACTCGCCCTCGAGTAGGTAAACGACAAAAAGAATAATTTCTGTAGTGACATGCTACTTACATAATCTTGATCATACTATTGTAAAGCTTATGAGATGAATAAAGTGATTCAAAGCAATGGTAAAGACAATGACTAAACAACTGAATCATATAACAAAGACTTTTCATGAATAGTACTTTCAAGACAAGCATCAATAAGACTTGCATAGGAGTTAACTCATAAAGTAATAGATTCTTAGTAGAAAGTTTTGAAGCAACACAAAGGAAGATATAAGTTTCAGCAGTTGCTTTCAACTTCAACATGTATATCTCATGGATAATTGTCAACACAAAGAAATATGATGAATGCAAATAAGCAAGTATGTAGGAATCAATGCACACAGTTGACACAAGTGTTTGCTTCTAAGATAGAAGGAAATAGGTAAACTGACTCAACATAAAGTAAAAGAAAGGCCCTTCGCAGAGGGAAGCATGGATTACTATTGTTGTGCTAGAGCTTTTTATTTTGAAAACATAACAATTTTGTCAACGGTAGTAATAATTCATATGTGTTATGCATAAGACATCCTATAAGTTGCAAGCCTCATGTATAGAATACCAATAGTGCTCGCACCTTGTCCTAATTAGCTTGGATTTACATGGATTATCATTTCATAACATATGTTTCAACCAAGTGCCACAAAGGGGTGCCTCTATGCCGCCTGTACAAAGGTCCAAGGAGATAGATCGCATTTGATTTCTCGTTTTTGATAGATCTCAACTAAGGACATCCATACCGGGACAACATAGAAAACAGATAATGGACTCCTCTTTAATGCATAAGCATTCAACAACGAGATAATATTCTCATAAGAGATTGAGGATTAATGTCCAAAGCTGAAACTTCCACCATGATTCATGGCTTTGGTTGGCGGCCCAATGTTCTTCTCTAACAATATGCATACTCAAACCATTTGATCATGATAAATCACCCTTACTTCAGACAAGACGAACATGCATAACAACTCACATGATATTCAACAAAGGTGTAATAGTTGATGGCGTCCCCAAAAACATGGTTACCGCTCAACAAGCAACTTATAAGAAGTAAGACACATAAGCTACATATTCAATACCACAATAGTTTTTAAGGCTATTTTCCCATGAGCTATGTATTGCAAAGACAAGGAATGAAATTTTAAAGGTAGCACTCAAGTAATTTACTTTGGAATGGCAGAGAAATACCATGTAGTAGGTAGGTATGGTGGACACAAATGGCATAGTTTTTGGCTCAAGTATTTCGATGCACGAGAAGATACAGAGAGTTCTACTCAAATTCGTGACAGCTAGAAATCTGTTTCTGCGCAGTAATCCAAATCTAGTATCAACCTTACTATCAAAGACTTTACTTGGCACAACAATGCAATAAAATAAAGATAAGGAGTGGTTGCTACAGTAGTAACAACTTCCAAGACACAACAAAATAGTAGCAAAATAAAAGCATGGGTTATCTCCCAAGAAGTGCTTTCTTTATAGCCATTAAGATGGGCTCAGTAATTTTAATGATGCACTCGCAAGAAATAAGAGTTGAAGCAAAAGAGAGCATCAAAAGCAAATAAGAAACATTTTTAAGTCTAACCCACTTCCTATGAAAGGAATCTTGTAAATAAACAAGTCATGTAAGCATAACGCAACAAGCATAGAAAGGCAACACAAGCGCAACTTCAAGATTCTCAACATAAAGAGGGGAAACTTTTAATATTATTAAGATGCATATAACCATGTTTCCCTCTCTCATAATAACTTTCAGTAGCATCATGAACAAACTCAACAATATAACTATCACATAAAGCATTCTTATCATGAGTCTCCTGCATAAAATAATTACTACTCCCAACATAAGCATAGTCATTCTTATTAATTGTAGTGGGAGCAAATTCAACAAAGTAGCTATCATTATTATTCTCATCACCATAATCATCAAATATAGGAGGCATAGTATAATCATAATAAACTTTATCCTCCATAGTAGGTGGCACCAAAATACCACTATCATTATAATCATCATAAATGGGAGGCAAAGTATCATCAAAGAAAATTTTCTCCTCCATGCTTGGGGGACTAAAAATATCATGCTCATCAAAACCAGCTTCCCCAAGCTTAAATTCTTCCATAGCATTAGCAATAATAGTGTTCAAAGAGTTCATGCTAATAACATTGCTACAACTATTTTGCAAACAAAGATCCATGGGGTTTTTAATTCTCTCTTCAAACACATCATGTCCTAATTCAATATAAAGTTCATAAAGATCTCTAATTTTTGTTGTTGTTTTCCATTAAGCCTAACTAGTGAAAATAAAAACAAGAAACAAAAAGATGTAATTGCAGGATCTAAAGGAAATAGCTTCGAGCACTCACACACGGCAACGAGTGCTAGGAAATAGCTTAGTAGTCGGAGGATGTGAATACCTTTTACCTTACCTCCCCGGCAACGGCGCCGGAAAATAGCTTGATGTCTACGCACGCTTCTTTTCCTATAGACGAGTGTTGGGCCTCCAAGAGCGAGAGGTTTGTAGAACGGCGGCAAGTTTCCCTTAAGTGAATCACCCAAGGTTTATCGAACTCGGGGAGGTAGAGGTCAAAGATATCCCTCTCAAGCAACCCTGCAATTACGATACAAGAAGTCTCTTGTGTCCCCAACACACCTAATACACTTGTCAGATGTATAGGTGCACTAGTTCGGCGAAGAGATAGTAAGATGCAAGTGATATGGATGAATATGAGTGATAATAGCAATCTGAAATAAATATGGCAGCAAGTAAACATGCAGTAGAACTTGTTGGAAACGGTGTTTCAATGCTTAGAAACAAGGCCTAGGGATCATACTTTCACTAGTGGACACTCTCAACAATGATCACATAATTGAATAAATAAATGCTACACTCTCTTGTTGGATAACAAACACCATTCATTGTGTAGGGCTACGAGAGCACCCTCAAACCGGAGTTAACAAGCTCCACAACGTCATAAAGGAATCACACACGATGCGCACACTGTCACCGTCACACCGTAGAGAGTAATTCCGGAGTTCATATTAAAGTAACCTCTAGAGTGTATAATAGTGCTACTCTGGATAACTCTCCTAATGGAATCACTAATCGTGTAGTGGCTACAAAATCTCCGCTCAGAGTTCATCAAGTACTTGACAAACACCACTCATAGGGATATCCACATCAAATCATAAATCCAAGATAATATATTTATCATAGTGATAGTTAACTTCATAATCTACAAGAGATCACAATCATAACCTACGTCAAGTACTACATGATGCACACACTGTCCTCTTTACATCATGGAGGAGGAATAGACTACTTTAATAACACCACTAGAGTAGCACATAGATGATATTCAACTAGATCACAAAGCTCATGATCACATAAAGCTCACATGAGAGAGAGAGAGAGAGAGAGATGAACCACATAGCTACCTGTAGAGCCCTCAGCCTCGGGGGGAACTACTCCCTCCTCATCATAGGAGACAGCGATGGCGACGAAGATGGCGGTGATGTCGATGGAGATGACTCCGGGGGCAATTCCCCGTCCCGACGTTGTGCCGGAACAGAGACTTCTGTCCCCCGAAACGGAGTTTCGCGATGGCGGCGGCATCCCTGGAGTCTTTCTGGAGTTTCGTCAATTGGTGTCGAGTTTTTAGGTCACGAGGGACTTTATAGGCGAAGAGGCGGCGTCGGAGGGGCACCAGGGCGCCCTCCCCATAGGCCGGCGCAGCCAGGGGTCCACCCGCGCGGCCCTGTGGTCTGTGGGCCCTGGGCCTCATCTCCGTCTCCCCTTCGGTGTTCTGGTCCGTCTCGGTGAAATAAGATGTTTGGCTTTCGTTTCGTCGAATTCCGAGAATATTGCCCGAACAGCCTTTCTGGAACCAAAAACAGCAGAAACAGGAACTAGCACTGTGGCATCTTGTTAATAGGTTAGTTCCGGAAAATGCATGAAATCATTATAAAGTGTGAGCAAAACATGTAGGTATTGTCATAAAACTAGCATGGAACATCAGAAATTATAGATACGTTGGAGACGTATCACTTGCTTCAGTCCCTAAATGGAACCCTGAAGTTTGTATACCTTGTCAGCATTTTTAGGATTGACAAAACCTTTGGGTTGTACCATATACAACTCTTCCTCAATGTCACCATTAAGGAACGCCGTTTTGACATCCATCTGCCAAATCTCATAATCGAAAAATGCAGCTATTGCTAACGAAATCCTCACAGACTTTAGCTTCGCTACAGGTGAGAAAGTCTCATCGTAGTCAACTCCTTGAATTTGTCGGAAACCCTTTGCAAGTCGAGCTTTATAGACAGTAATATTACCATCAGCATCTGTTTTTCTCTTGAAGATCCATTTATTCTCGACAGCGTTGCGGCTATCAGGTAAGTCTACCAAAGTCCATACTTTGTTATCATACATGGATCCCATTTCGGATTTCATGGTTTCTTGCCATTTGTTGGAATCTGGGCTCACCATTGCTTCTTCATACGTCGCAGGGTCTTCATCATTGTTGTCCACAATCATAACATTTAGACAGGGATCAAACCAATCAGGAGTGGTACGTTCCCTTGTCGATCTGCGAGGTTCAGTAGCTTCCTCGTTCGAAGTTTCATGATCATCATCATTAGCTTCCTCTCCTATCGGTGCAGGCTGCGCAGGAACATCTTCCGGCACTACACTACTCTGATCTACGAGAGAAGGTTCATCAACCTCGTCGAGTTCTACTTTCCTTCCACTCACTTCTTTAGTGAGAAACTCCTTCTCAAGAATGTGGGGACCCCGGACTAGCTGTCCGAAATTCCCTGTTATGCATTCAACTCACGATCCCATGATCAGTGCACCGTGAGCACATAACCGAACTGAATATCCAGAATTACATCATCCATTACAGTACCGAATAAATAAGTCTTACAATAGCGGGACCACATGTCCCGAGTCTTACATAAATGCCACAACGGGCAAGTTCAAACACATAGCAGCGGATACACGTCAACGTCGTCGGGCCCAAGTCATGCCTTAGACCTACAGGCGTCTGACTTGGAGATCGTCCTAGGTCGCATAGTCGTCCTGGTATCCTCCGTCGTCTTCATAGTCCTCCTCATAGTCTGGCCAAGTTAATAGCCAGGGACAAAGCCGTGAGTACATTTGGAATTGTACTCGCAAACCATCAAAGGGGTGCTACAAAAGCTATCTAAAAGAGACAAGCGAGGGAGAACAGTTTCTCTTGTGGATATAGCATGCATCAACAACGGGTGTAGGCATAGCGCTCCGGCTTCTCAAGTAAAGGGAGCACTATTGGTGTCCGATGGCATCTCTATATCTTTATTGAAGAAGAGTTGCATTTCTCCATCTCAATTGATAGATATGCGAGGAAAGGTTCTATGACATCTCTATATCTTTATTGAAGAAGAGTTGCATTTCTCCATCTCAATTGATGGATATGCGAGGAAAGGTTCTATGACATCTCTATATCTTTATTGAAGAAGAGTTGCATTTCTCCATCTCAATTGATGGATATGCGAGGAAAAGTTCTATGACATCTCTATATCTTTATTGAAGAAGAGTTGCATTTCTCCATCTCAATTGATGGATATGCGAGGAAAAGTTCTATGACATCTCTATATCTTTATTGAAGAAGAGTTCCACTACATGAAACACTAGGAGAAGTCCCCCACTTGGTCTTAGTTTTTCCACGACCATCTCCATATGGTCGACACACGCCCTTTTCCGTACCTTTCCGGTACACTCAACACAACACATCCTTGCAAAGCATTTGATAAAACAAAACTCAAGCCCCGGTAAAGGTAGACCTTTGCAACCCGTCCATGACCGCGGACGCGGCTATTCGAATAGATTTAACTCTGCAGAGTGTGCGCACTTTCCCCACAAGAGCGATAAATCCGCCGGGATCATCCCCGGATCGTCATACGAAAGTATGCGAGACTCGAATAATCGGTCATAGTCTTTCGCCCATCTCCCTTGGCACAAGTCCTTCCCTCGCGGGCTTACCCCTTCCCGGCACCCCGGCGACGCATACCTCCTTTTGAGCGTATCTCCGGCGCCACGACGGAAGACCCTCGGTAATCGTCCGGCTATCGGTTAAGACGGTGTATTGCCTCCTCCGGAGCGCAACCCGGCGTCGGAGGTCATCTTGACCCTCCCTAGAGAGTTGTGAAGGGTGCTTATGCCAATTTCAACGGACTACGGACTAAGCCCGTGCCCACTTTGGATAATGTGGTTGCGCGAATAAAAGTTGGGCTGGTGTACACATATACGCGAGTGCCACTTTTTAGAAACCATCTGTTTTCCCACAACACCTTGGTGTTCCACGAACAACCATAAACCACTTTCCCAAACATCCTTATCAAGATCCTTTGTTTTTCTTAAACCATACACTTGGGCTAACACACCCAAGGTTTTCATAAACATTTACAACAAGGTAAACCTTGAGGGGTTCCCATCCTAAAATTTCATGAGTAGGAGCTACTAAATAACATGGCCGAGATGTAGATCATCATCTCAAGAGGGAATAGGTGGGTGACATAAAAAGGGGTTCTTACTTGCTTAAGGTAAGCATGTAAGATGATAACATAGGGGGTGGATCAAACTTTCAGATTTGTGGTGCTACTATTCTACTAGAGTGGGGTGGTTGTGATACCCAACCATTTTCAAGAGAGTACACGGCATACTTCTCTCAATTTGAGAAACACACCAAGCATCATGACTTTGATACCTAATTAATTAACAAGGTAGGGGTGTGGTGCAATAATAATTATGGATGGTATATGCTCGGGTTGAGCACTTATGAAGACTCAAGGTAATAGCATGGCCGTGACACCATGCACCTCTCCCATGTGTGAACCAAGATGAAAAACCACCACAAGGAACTATTCCTATTACAACCATACATAGATCACAAAAAGAGATCACCACATAAAGAGAGACAAGATGCTTAGGGATATCAACAAATGACATCCAACACCACATCATTCAGAGTTCAAAGATGGCTTGCCTTGGTTGGCTTGTCCCTGGTCCTCCTCAAATCCTTCTCCAAAGTCCTCCCCTTCAACCTCTCCCTCGTTCGTATCTAGCGTCGCCAAAGTAAACGATACAAACAATCAACATATATTCAATAACCAAGTGTAACAAATGAAAAGAGAAAATATGCAGGGGAGTGGTTTGGCAGAAAACAAACATGATTTGGCCATTTTGATAAACAATGCATCAAGGTTTAATTAAAAGCATCAAACCCTAACCCTATCATTTCATGTGACTCACCTACAATCATTACCAGAGACTAAACATTACTAACAGAGGTTTCTGGTATTTTTCCTAGATGCACAGTAACAATACAAGATTAACACAATTGGAATCATTCAAAAATATTTATTTTTCAATTTTAGGAATTAGAAATACTAACCAGAATACAGTGATCGTGTTTTAAACTTTAGAAATCGTACAAAAATCCTAAAAATACAAGGCCAGTGGCATCTGAAAGGTATTTACATACTGGTTCTAATGCAGTTGGAATCATGTCAATCGGAGCTACCAAACAAATTTTATTAACGAAACAGTTCACGAGCAGATTTGCATTTTAAAACTTTGTTTGACAAATTTTCAAAGAAAGGAAAGGGCGGGAACGCCACTGGGCCGTGCGAGACGCTATGCCGAATGGGCCGGCCCGGTGGGGCTCTCCGGTGGCCGGGAAAAAAGAAAAAGAAAAAGGGCCGGGGGCCCGTGGCGGGTCCGGCGAGGCCGACGTGGCCATGCACGCCGTCGTGGCCGTGCATGCGCCATGCACCCGCCCGATCCGGATCCGACGGCCCGGATCCGGCGCGTGCGCGGCCGTCGGAGGCGCTCGCCGGCGCGGAGGAAGAACGGGCGGCCGGGGGGCTTACCGGCGGGCTGGCTGCGGCGTGGATCGGTGCGGACGGGTCGGTGGCGTAGGCGTGCGTGGCGTGCGGGTGCGGCGGTGTCCGGGGGCTGCTGCTCCTCCTTGCTCGGCGTCGTGCGCGTCACGGACGGCGTCGGAGCGTCGTGAGCGGCGGCGTCTCGTGGCGTTCACGAGGAGAAGAAGGGAGGGGCGGGGTCGGGGAGGTGCAAGAGGCGTCATGGGAGAAGGAGATCGAGGGCGAGGGAGCGGCGTTGGCGCCGTGGCGTCGACCTCCTGCGCGTCACCCACGCGGTGACCGTGGTGAGCGCCTCGGCGTGGCGACGACAATGGCTCGGCTGCCGCTCGAGCAGCCGAGAGAGGAGTGGAGCAGCCTTGCGGCGTAGTGAGTGGGGGAGCTGAAGGGGAGGCGTGCCTCCGGTGGTGTTTATATAGGCGGAGGGAGGCGAGGCGGTGGCGTGGGCGGTGGCGATGGCCAACGGGCGCGCGAGGGCGGCGTCACGCGTAGGGCCCGCGGTGACGTAGCCCCGGTGGCGTCGGCGAGGGGAGAAACGAGGGGGTGCACGGCGGGCGAGGCGTGATGGCGGGCGAAGCGAGGCGTCGAGCCATCATGTCGCTTGACCACCGTGGCGCGCGCGTGCGTTTAGTGGCTAGGGTTTTGGCGCGGGAGGGGGTGCCGGTGATGTTTTGGGCCAAAAGAGAGGGGGTGGTGCGAGGTAAGGTTGGGCCGGAGTGAGAGAGAGAGTTGTGGTGGTGTCCACGGCCCGAAAACGAGAGAAAGAAAGAGAGGGAAGAGAGAGAGAAAAAGAGAGGGGGAGGTTTCCCCTCTTGTCTCTCGGCCAAAACTCAAGAGAGAGGAGGAGAGAAAAGAGAAGGGGCGAGGGGTGAGAAAAGGAGAGGCCATGCCAAGTGCATGTGCCCAAGAGTGACAAGGGATCAAGTGCACAAATGTGAAAAGAAAGAATAAAAAGATGATGATGGTGTTTAAGGTGAAAACCCTAGGTGATACTATATCATTTTCCCAATAAGGGAGGGAGGTGTTTCCCCCTCATGAGGATGGTGATGGTCAACAGCAAAAAGCTAGGGTTTTTAGTAAAGTGAAAAAGAAATGGTGGTGAAGGTCATAGCCAAACACAAAATGGTTCAAACCCTACTGATCTTAAAATGGGGTTATAATATTAACCAAGGTAACTCCCTAATTTTGAATAAACCTAAAGAAATTTTTAAGACCAGAACACTCATGACTCAAACAAAAACTCATGCAATCATAAAATGAAAAGTTTTTGTTGGCCCTAAATTTAAAACAGTAGGAAAAATGCAGGTTCTGGAAAATGGGGTGTTACAGACCTTCCCCCCTTAGAAGAATCTCGTCCCGAGATTCCACGGCTAGGTGATTGAACAGATGGGGAAACTCTTGTCTCAGATAGTCATCTCTTTCCCAGGTGGCTTCATCCTCAGAGTGATTACTCCATTGGACCTTGAAGAACTTAATCTTCCTTCGGCGAGTAACCCTCATGGCTTCTTCCAAGATACGAATGGGATTTTCTCGGTAGGTTAAATCGTGGTTGAGGTCTATCACACGATAGTCGATATCCTTGAAGACTTCCGTTTTGTTGGGTGCTTGGAGACATTTCCGAAGTTGAGAGATGTGGAAGACATCATGGAACTACGACAATTCAGGGGGTAGCTCAAGTTGGTAGGACACTTCTCCTCTTCGGCCTAGTACCTTGAAAGGGCCAATATATCTGGGCGCAAGCTTGCCCTTGACATGAAAACGTTTCATTCCTTTGAGAGGGGTTACTCGTAGATAGGCGAAATCTCCGGTGCCGAAAGTTAATTCCCGCCGCTTGCTGTCGGCGTAACTCTTCTGGCGGGACTGTGCAGCCTTTAGACGGTCACGGATAAGCTGAACTTGTTCTTCCGCTTCTCGAAGTATGTCTGGACCGAACACTTGGCTTTCTCCGGTTTCGGTCCAGTTGAGAGGGGTTCGGCATTTCCTCCCATAGAGGGCTTCAAAGGGGGCCATCCGAAGACTGGCTTGATAGCTGTTATTATAAGAGAACTCGGCGAAAGGCAGGCAATCTTCCCATTTGGTTCCATAAGCAAGCACACATGCTCGGAGCATGTCTTCCAGAATCTGGTTTACCCTTTCGGTCTGTCCTCCGGTCTGAGGATGATAGGCTGTACTAAAAGATAGTTTGGTGCCCATGGCTTCGTGAAGCTGTTTCCAGAAGTGAGAGGTAAATTGGGTTCCTCGATCAGATACGATGACTTTGGGAACTCCATGAAGACTGACTATCCTAGAGATATACAAATCAGCTAACGCTCTCCCACGATCGGTGGTTTTGACAGGCAGGAAATGAGCTACTTTGGTGAGACGATCGACTATTACCCAGATGGAGTCATGTCCACGGCTAGACCTGGGAAGTCCGGTGATAAAGTCCATCCCCACTTCTTCCCATTTCCATAACGGTATCTTCAAAGGTTGCAGTAATCCGGCGGGGCGTTGGTGCTCAGCTTTAACTTTCTGGCAAACGTCACATCGAGCGATGAAGAAGGCAATATCCCGCTTCATACCATGCCACCAAAAGGTGTCCTTCAAATCTTGATACATTTTAGATCCTCCGGGGTGAATAGAATAAGGGGTATTATGGGCTTCTTCCATTATCAGATTTTTAATTCGGGAATGTTCGGTACGCGAGAGACGTCCGTTGTACCACAGTACTCCATTTGGATCTATTGAAAATCCTTCTACCTTTTCCTTGCCCATGCGACGTTTGATCCCTTCAATACTTTTGTGTCCCACTTGGGCTTCCTTGATTTGATCTCGTAGAGTTGGTTTGGCTTCCATGGCAGCAAGAAATCCATGACTAACCAATTCCAATCCAAAATCTTCAAATTCTTGGTAAAGCGGGGGTTGCTCGACTTTCAATCGGTAGTTAAGGGAGCAGGGGTCTCTGTCGAGGGCGTCGGCAACTACATTGGCTTTACCCGGGTGATAATGGATACTAAGATCATAGTCCTTGATGAGCTCAATCCATCTCCTTTGTCGCATGTTCAACTCCCTTTGTGTAAAAATATACTTGAGGCTTTTATGATCAGTGTATATATCGCACCTGTTTCCAATAAGATAATGGCGCCATGTCTTGAGGGCGTGAACTACGGCGGCTAATTCCAGATCATGGGTGGGGTAATTGGCCTCGTGGGGTTTAAGCTGTCGGGAGAGGTAAGAGATCACCTTCCCTTCTTGCATCAGAACACTTCCAAGACCAAGTTTGGAAGCATCACAATAGATTACGAGGTCCTTAGTGACGTCGGGCATGGTTAGGATGGGAGCTGAAACAAGTCGTCTCTTAAGCTCTTGAAAGCTTTCTTCGCACTTTTCTGTCCATTCAAACTTCTTACCCTTTTTAAGCAGGAGGGTCATTGGTTTGGCGATACTTGAGAATCCTTCAACGAACTTGCGGTAATATCCCGCCAATCCTAGGAAAGATCTCACTTCTGTAACATTCTTAGGGGGTTGTCGGTCCACAATGGACTTGATCAAAGAGGGGTCAACAGAAAGTCCTTCGGCTGACAAAACGTGGCCAAGAAATCCAACTTCTTTGAGCCAAAATTGGCATTTACTAAACTTGGCATACAGTCGATGTTGCCTAAGGGTGCCCAAAACGAGTCGTAGATGTTCTTCATGCTCTTCCTCAGTTTTGGAATAAACCAAGATGTCATCAATAAACACTACAACAAACTTGTCTAGGTATTCCATGAAAACCTTGTTCATGAGATTCATGAAGTAGGCGGGGGCATTAGTGAGTCCAAAAGACATTACGGTGTACTCATACAATCCGTAACGGGTGGTGAAGGCGAGTCTTGGGAATGTCGGTTTCTCGCACTTTAAGTTGGTGATACCCGGTGCGAAGGTCAATTTTGGAGAAAACCTTTGCTCCGTTCATCTGATCAAACAAATCATCGATCTTGGGCAGAGGGTACTTATTCTTAATGGTGACTTCGTTGAGCCTCCGGTAATCCACACATAAGCGAATGGTTCCGTCTCTCTTGTCCACGAAGATCACGAGGCGATCCCCATGGCGAAGCACTAGGTCGGATCGGTCCTTTGGCCAACATGTCATCCAATTGTCTCTTTAATTCGATCAGTTCTTGGGGGTTCATACGGTAAGGTCTACTGGGCTATGGGTGCGGTACCCGGAATCGGTTCTATGATGAACTCGATGTCACGGTCCGGGGGCATACGGGCAATTCCTCCGGAAAGACATCGGGGTATTCACGGACAATAGGAACTTGTTCGAGATGGGGTCCGAGAGATGCTTTTCCTACAAAAGGCTTTCGATGAATGTACGGTAGCGGTGTATTTAACTGCGGACCTTGATCATTGGTGAGGGTAATGGATTTTTCGACGCGAGTCTATTTGTCCCTTATACTTGGTCATCCAATCCATTCCTAGTATTACCTCTAAGCCTTGAGCTCCTAAGATTATGAGCTCCGCCTGGAAAGGTACTTGGTGTATAATAATAGGAACTTGTTTGCAAGATAAGCGGGTTTTAGCGGTGGATCCAGGAATTTGGACTAGCATGAGGCGTTTCATTATGGTTGGTTTTAGCCCACTCTTCTTAACGAAGGGTTCGGTAACGAAGGAATGAGATGCTCCGGAATCAAAAAGAACACGGGCAGGAGTGGAGTTGACTAGGAACGTACCCATCACGATGTCCGGTGCTTCCTCTGCTTCTTCAGCACTAGCATGGTTCAGATGGCCATGAGCAGCATTTGCCTGCTTCTTGACAACCGGCTTCTTCCCTGATGCAGTCCTAGCTTGAGCTTGATTGGGTGCAGGGCGCTGGCACGCCGAGGTGTCCTCATCTTGGTAGGGCAATCACGAGAGAAATGCCCCGGCTTCCCACAAGCGAAACATCCATCTCCTTCGAGGACGAGCTGGCTGATTGGGGCGAGGGTTGTTATTATACCCTCCTCCTCCGGAACGGTGCTGTGGAGCTGAACGGTTGGGGGTGTAATTGTTAGAGCGATAAGTTGGAGCTGGGGTTGAGTTCCTCTGAGGTGGGTGGGCAGGCCTTGATGGGGGTGGACTGCGGTACTTAGGATTGCTGGGTCCACTCTGTCTGTTGTTGCATCTTGCGCTTCCTGGTTTCATAGGCAGCCTTGCGCTTAGACTCCACCATAATAGCGGCGTCTACCAACGCTTCCAAGTCGGGATAAGGTACAGCCACTAGGATACTCGAATCTCTTCATGCAGACCATTCATGAAACGGTCGCGCTTCTTCTCATCGGTGTCCACATCTTGTGGGGCGTACCTGGCCAGAGTATTGAACTTCTCAAGATAATCCACCACGTTGGAGTTGTTCTGCTTCAGATTGAAAAATTCATCACGCTTCATCTTGATCAGACCCGTGGGAATGTGAGCTTTACGGAACTTGGCGGTGAATTCTTCCCAGTTGATGACATGATTAGGAGCCTGCATGGCTTTGACATTCTCCCACCAAGCCCGAGCGGGTCCCGAGAGAAAGTGAGTGGCGAGAAGAACCTTCTCGTGATCTCCGACTGCGGCAACTTCAAGGTTGTTTTCAATGGTGCGGAGCCGATCATCCGCATCGAGGGAGCGACGCATTTGGAGAATACGGGCGGGTTGGTATTCTGAAAGTCTCTAAGACGGGATCTTGGTGCTTCCTCGCCGTGTCCTTCTCCTTCTTCGTTGTTGCGGTTTCCCGCGGCGGCTTGGGCAATCTGCCTAAGTGCGGCTATGTTTGCCTCACTCTCCGCGCGAGCGCGTTGGCGGTCTTCCATCAAGAGGCGCAAGATTTGTGTCATGTCAGGATCCGGGGTGGTGGTGGATTGTCGGAAGTGTTACCCCCACGGCGGGTCTCAACCATCCGGAAAGGTGAAGATGATAGACATGGAAATGAGATGGTGAAAAAGTTCGGAAGTTTTAAGCGCCGTGTTACATACGGGGAAAGGTATGTGCATGCATGAGAAGAAAAGACTTCAAATAAGGGAAGCAAAAAGCGAACGCAAAGACTAACATTCAACCATAAACATTGGTTCCACCAAAAGCATCAAGTTCACATCCAACAAGGTCACATAAGGACCAACAAGTTCATCGCATCATACGGGACATCCTAACATAGACCAAGTCTCGAAGGTGCACATCTAGAAATCATCAAGTGGTGCGGAAGGACCATCGAACGGGGGCTCCTCGGGATCCTCCTCATCATCCGGAGTAGCCTCCACGGTGTGAAGGGGTGCGGGCTCCTCGATCGCGTCGTTGATGAAGGCGCGGTCCTCGTCATCTTCATCATCAAGCCCATCAAGTCCTTCCTCCTCCATGTAGTCCTCATCATCGCTCACAAGGGCGGTGTTCTCCTTGCGGATATCTTCGCCGTCATCCTGAGTCTCTTCAAGCTTCTCCTCGGCCTCGCGGAGGGCGGCCTTGAGGTGCATAACCTTAACCTTGAGCATGTAGTTGGATTCGCGAACACGGAGGGTCTTCTTCTGTTGGCGACGATGCTTGAGCTTAGCCAACTTCAAGTCCATCTTGAGCCCCTCCATCTCATGCTTCAACACCTCATTCTCCATCCTGTTGGAGTCAAGGCTGAGCTGTGTCTTGAACAACAAGTTCTCCATCTGGCTCACTTGGCGTCCAAGGGGGCAAAAGTAGGGGATCATAGTGGGAACCCCCTCCTCATTGCGGCGCCCCAAGAAGGCGTGAGGAAGTCCCATGGCCTCCAACTCGACACGGTGGTGAAAGACAAGACGAGAGAGGGCCGCTTGGAGCACCCTCACAAGTCCGTCCTCCCATGTGCGGTCAAAGACCCGGACCTCAATCTCCTCAAGCTGCTTCACATGTGAGCCTCGGAGTGTGCAAACCACCATCCGGGACATCTCACCGTCCTTGGTGCTCTCCATCTGTCCCCCTTCACTTCGGGTGCCGGGCGTCCAACGGCTCGTGACACCTCGACGAGGGCGGTCTCAAACGGGTAGGGAGGCTTCTTAAAGCCAAGCTCGGATGCTCTCGGTGAACATCGGTGGATCCATCTACACAAAAGTTTTAAGTTCTAAATTAGTAAGATGATCCAAGTGTGCCAAATTTTAAGTGCATATAGTAAAAAGCATTAATAACAAATACAAGTAAAGTTAATTATCTAAGAGAAAGTAGGGGAGAGACTAGGCTTTATTTCAGCATATAGTCATCTCGTTTTTATTTTAGAAAATAGTTTTTGTACTATCTTAGCGTCCATGCTAACTAGGGCCTCCTAGGGTCGGGATGGCTCGATACCAGCTCGTGGGGACCCCGGACTAGCTGTCCGAAATTCCCTGTTATGCATTCAACTCACGATCCCATGATCAGTGCACCGTGAGCACATAACCGAACTGAATATCCAGAATTACATCATCCATTACAGTACCGAATAAATAAGTCTTACAATAGCGGGACCACATGTCCCAGTCTTACATAAATGCCACAACGGGCAAGTTCAAACACATAGCAGCGGATACACGTCAACGTCGTCGGGCCCAAGTCATGCCTTAGACCTACAGGCGTCTGACTTGGAGATCGTCCTAGGTCGCATAGTCGTCCCGGTATCCTCCGTCGTCTTCATAGTCCTCCTCATAGTCTGGCCAAGTTAATAGCCGGGGACAAAGCCGTGAGTACATTTGGAATTGTACTCGCAAACCATCAAAGGGGTGCTACAAAAGCTATCTAAAAGAGACAAGCGAGGGAGAACGAGTTTCTCTTGTGGATATAGCATGCATCAACAACGGGTGTAGGCATAGCGCTCCGGCTTCTCAAGTAAAGGGAGCACTATTGGTGTCCGATGGCATCTCTATATCTTTATTGAAGAAGAGTTGCATTTCTCCATCTCAATTGATAGATATGCGAGGAAAGGTTCTATGACATCTCTATATCTTTATTGAAGAAGAGTTGCATTTCTCCATCTCAATTGATGGATATGCGAGGAAAGGTTCTATGACATCTCTATATCTTTATTGAAGAAGAGTTGCATTTCTCCATCTCAATTGATGGATATGCGAGGAAAAGTTCTATGACATCTCTATATCTTTATTGAAGAAGAGTTGCATTTCTCCATCTCAATTGATGGATATGCGAGGAAAAGTTCTATGACATCTCTATATCTTTATTGAAGAAGAGTTCCACTACATGAAACACTAGGAGAAGTCCCCCACTTGGTCTTAGTTTTTCCACGACCATCTCCATATGGTCGACACACGCCCTTTTTCCGTACCTTTCCGGTACACTCAACACAACACATCCTTGCAAAGCATTTGATAAAACAAAACTCAAGCCCCGGTAAAGGTAGACCTTTGCAACCCGTCCATGACCGCGGACGCGGCCTATTCGAATAGATTTAACTCCGCGAGTGTGCGCACTTTCCCCACAAGAGCTGATAAATCCGCCGGGATCATCCCCGGATCGTCATACGAAAGTATGCGAGACTCGAATAATCGGTCATAGTCTTTCGCCCATCTCCCTTGGCACAAGTCCTTCCCTGCGGGCTTACCCCTTCCCGGCACCCCGGCAGCATACCTCCTTTTGAGCGTATCTCCGGCGCCACGACGGAAGACCCTCAGTAATCGTCCGGCTATCAGTTAAGACTGTGTATTACCTCCTCCAGAGCGCAACCCGGCGTCGGAGGTCATCTTGACCCTCCCTAGAGAGTTGTGAAGGGTGCTTATGCCAATTTCAACAGACTACGGACTAAGCCCGTGCCCACTTTGGATAATGTGGTTGCGCGAATAAAAGTTGGGCTGGTGTACACATATACGCAGTGCCACTTTTTAGAAACCATCTGTTTTTCCCACAACACCTTGGTGTTCCACGAACAGCCATAAACCACTTTCCCAAACATCCTTATCAAGATCCTTTGTTTTTCTTAAACCATACACTTGGGCTAACACACCCAAGGTTTTCATAAACATTTACAACAAGGTAAACCTTGAGGGGTTCCCATCCTAAAATTTCATGAGTAGGAGCTACTAAATAACATGGCCGAGATGTAGATCATCATCTCAAGAGGGAATAGGTGGGTGACATAAAAAGGGGTTCTTACTTGCTTAAGGTAAGCATGTAAGATGATAACATAGGGGGTGGATCAAACTTTCAGATTTGTGGTGCTACTATTCTACTAGAGTGGGGTGGTTGTGATACCCAACCATTTTCAAGAGAGTACACGGCATACTTCTCTCAATTTGAGAAACACACCAAGCATCATGACTTTGATACCTAATTAATTAACAAGGTAGGGGTGTGGTGCAATAATAATTATGGATGGTATATGCTCGGGTTGAGCACTTATGAAGACTCAAGGTAATAGCATGGCCGTGACACCATGCACCTCTCCCATGTGTGAACCAAGATGAAAAACCACCACAAGGAACTATTCCTATTACAACCATACATAGATCACAAAAAGAGATCACCACATAAAGAGAGACAAGATGCTTAGGGATATCAACAAATGACATCCAACACCACATCATTCAGAGTTCAAAGATGGCTTGCCTTGGTTGGCTTGTCCCCGGTCCTCCTCAAATCCTTCTCCAAAGTCCTCCCCTTCAACCTCTCCCTCGTTCGTATCTAGCGTCGCCAAAGTAAACGATACAAACAATCAACATATATTCAATAACCAAGTGTAACAAATGAAAAGAGAAAATATGCAGGGAGTGGTTTGGCAGAAAACAAACATGATTTGGCCATTTTGATAAACAATGCATCAAGGTTTAATTAAAAGCATCAAACCCTAACCCTATCATTTCATGTGACTCACCTACAATCATTACCAGAGACTAAACATTACTAACAGAGGTTTCTGGTATTTTTCCTAGATGCACAGTAACAATACAAGATTAACACAATTGGAATCATTCAAAAATATTTATTTTTCAATTTTAGGAATTAGAAATACTAACCAGAATACAGTGATCGTGTTTTAAACTTTAGAAATCGTACAAAAATCCTAAAAATACAAGGCCAGTGGCATCTGAAAGGTATTTACATACTGGTTCTAATGCAGTTGGAATCATGTCAATCGGAGCTACCAAACAAATTTTATTAACGAAACAGTTCACAGGCAGATTTGCATTTTAAAACTTTGTTTGACAAATTTTCAAAGAAAGGAAAGGGCGGGAACGCCCTGGGCCGTGCGGACGCTATGCCGAATGGGCCGGCCCGGTGGGGCTCTCCGGTGGCCGGGAAAAAGAAAAAGAAAAAGGGCCGGGGGCCCGTGGCGGGTCCGGCAGGCCGACGTGGCCATGCACGCCGTCGTGGCCGTGCATGCGCCATGCACCCGCCCGATCCGGATCCGACGGCCCGGATGCGGCGCGTGCGCGACGTCGGAGGCGCTCGCCGGCGCGGAGGAAGAACGGGCGGCCGGGGCTTACCGGCGGCTGGCTGCGGCGTGGATCGGTGCGAGACGGGTCGGTGGCGTAGGCGTGCGTGGCGTGCGGGTGCCGGCGGTGTCCGAGGGCTGCTGCTCCTCCTTGCTCGGCGTCGTCCGCGTCACGGACGGCGTCGGAGCGTCGTGAGCGGCGGCGTCCTGTGGCGTTCCCGAGGAGAAGAAGGGAGGGGCAGGGGTCAGGAGGTGCAAGAGGCGTCATGGGAGAAGGAGATCAGGGGCAGGGAGCGGCGTTGGCGCCGTGGCGTCGACCTCCTGCGCGTCACCCACGCGGTGACCGTGGTGAGCGCCTCGGCGTGGCGACGACAATGGCTCGGCTGCCGCTCGAGCAGCCAGAGAGGGAGTGGAGCAGCCTTGCGGCGTAGTGAGTGGGGGAGCCGAAGGGGAGGCGTGCCTCCGGTGGTGTTTATATAGGCGGAGGGAGGCGAGGCGGTGGCGTGGGCGGTGGCGATGGCCAACGGGCGCGCGAGGGCAGGCGTCACGCGTAGGGCCCGCGGTGACGTAGCCCCGGTGGCGTCGGCCGAGGGGAGGGAAACGAGGGGGTGCACGGCAGGCGAGGCGTGATGGCGGGCGAAGCGAGGCGTCGAGCCATCATGTCGCTTGACCACCGTGGCGCGCGCGTGCGTTTAGTGGCTAGGGTTTTGGCGCGGGAGGGGGGGTGCTGGTGATGTTTTGGGCCAAAAGAGAGGGGGTGGTGCGAGGTAAGGTTGGGCCAGAGTGAGAGAGAGAGTTGTGGTGGTGTCCACGGCCCGAAAACAGAAAAGAAAGAGAGGGAAGAGAGAGAGAAAAAGAGAGGGGGAGGTTTCCCCTCTTGTCTCTCGGCCAAAACTCAAGAGAGAGAGGAGAGAAAAGAGAAGGGGCAGGGGTGAGAAAAGGAGAGGCCATGCCAAGTGCATGTGCCCAAGAGTGACAAGGGATCAAGTGCACAAATGTGAAAAGAAAGAATAAAAAGATGATGATGGTGTTTAAGGTGAAAACCCTAGGTGATACTATATCATTTTCCCAATAAGGGAGGGAGGTGTTTCCCCCTCATGAGGATGGTGATGGTCAACGGCAAAAAGCTAGGGTTTTTAGTAAAGTGAAAAAGAAATGGTGGTGAAGGTCATAGCCAAACACAAAATGGTTCAAACCCTACTGATCTTAAAATGGGGTTATAATATTAACCAAGGTAACTCCCTAATTTTGAATAAACCTAAAGAAATTTTTAAGACCAGAACACTCATGACTCAAACAAAAACTCATGCAATCATAAAATGAAAAGTTTTTGTTGGCCCTAAATTTAAAACAGTAGGAAAAATGCAGGTTCTGGAAAATGGGGTGTTACAAAGAAAGGATCCGTTCTTGGCAACAAAGATTTTGCCTTCGGATCTGTGATAGAAAGTGTACCCTATTGTTTCTTTAGGGTATCCTATGAAGACGCATTTCTCCGCTTTGGGTTCTAGCTTGTCAGGTTGTAACTTCTTTACATAAGCTTCGCAACCCCAAACTTTAAGGAACGACAGCTTAGGTTTCTTCCCAAACCATAATTCATACGGTGTCGTTTCAACGGATTTATATGGTGCCCTATTTAAAGTGAATGCGGTTGTCTCTAATGCATAACCCCAAAACGATAACGGCAAATCGGTAAGAGACATCATAGACCGAACCATGTCTAAGAGAGTTCGATTACGACGTTCGGACACACCATTGCGCTGTGGTGTTCCCGGCGGTGTCAACTGTGAAAGTATTCCGCATTTCTTTAAATGCATGCCAAACTCGTAACTCAGATATTCGCCTCCGCGATCAGAACGCAGAAACATAATCTTCTTGTTACGTTGATTTTCTACTTCACTTTGGAATTCCTTAAACTTCTCAAAAGTTTCGGACTTATGTTTCATAAAGTAAATATACCCATATCTACTCAGATCATCCGTGAAGGTTAGAACATAACGATAACCACCGCGCGATGCTACACTCATTGGTCCGCACACATCGGTATGTATGATTTCCAATAAGTCTCTAGCTCGCTCCATTGTACCAAAAAATGGAGTCTTAGTCATTTTTCCCATTACACATGCTTCGCATCTATCAAGTGACTCAAAGTCAAGTGACTCAAGAAGTCCATCGGAATGGAGTTTCTTCATGCGCTTCACTCCAATATGACCAAGACGACAGTGCCACATATAAGTAGAATTATCATTCAATTTGATTCGCTTAGCATCAATGTTATGAACATGTGTATCACTACTATCCTGATTTAACAAGAATAAACCATTCATCTCAGGTGCATGGCCATAAAAGACATTACTCATATAAATCGAACAACCATTATTCTCTGACTTAAATGAATAACCGTCTTGCATTAAACAAGATCCAAATATAATGTTCATGCTCAACGCAGGTACCAAATAACAATTATTAAGGTTTAAAACTAATCCTGAAGGTAGATGTAGAGGGAGCGTGCCGACGGTGATCACATCAACCTTGGATCCATTCCCAACGCGCATCGTCACCTCGTCCCTCGACAGACTTCGTTTATTCAGCAGTTCCTGTTTCGAGTTACAAATGTGAGCAACCGAACCAGTATCAAATACCCAGGCACTACTACGAGAACCAGTAAGATAGACATCAATAACATGTATATCAAATATACCTTTCTTCTTGACATGACCGCTCTTCAGATCGGCCAAGTACTTGGGGCAATTACGCTTCTAGTGCCCCTTCTCCTTGCAGTAATAGCACACAGTATCAGGCTTGGGGCCAGTGATGTCTACGGGTGCTTCTATTCTTGTAGACAGTGTTGGGCCTCCAAGAGCAGAGGTTTGTAGAACAGCAGCAAGTTTCCCTTAAGTGGATCACCCAAGGTTTATCGAACTCGGGGAGGAAGAGGTCAAAGATATCCCTCTCATGCAACCCTGCAACCACAAAGCAAGAAGTCTCTTGTGTCCCCAACACACCTAATAGGTGCACTAGTTCGGCGAAGAGATAGTGAAATACAGGTGGTATGAATAAATGTGAGCAATAGCAACGGCACCAGAAAAGTGCTTTGCTGTCCAGGACTGGTGTGTGGTTGATGGTGGTAATATTGCAGGAAGTAAAGATGTAGTAAAACAGTAAACAAACAGCGATAGCAGTATTTAGGAACAAGGCCTAGGGATCATACTTTCACTAGTGGACACTCTCAACATTGATCACATAACAGAATAAATAGATAGATGCTAGACTCTACACTCTCTTGTTGGATGATGAACACCACTAATCGTGTAGGATTACACGAACCCTCAATGCCGGAGTTAACAAGCTCCACAATATTCAATGTTCATATTTAAATAACCTTAGAGTGCATAACGGATCAACATAACCAAACCAAGTACTAACATAGCATGCACACTTGTCACCTTCACACTACGAAAGGAGGAATAGATCACATCAATACTTATCATAGCAATAGTTAACTTCATAATCTACAAGAGATCACAATCATAGCCTACGCCAAGTACTACACGATGCACACACTCGTCACCATTACACCGTGCGGGAGGAATAAACTACTTTAATAACATCACTAGAGTAGCACACGGATATATTGTGATACAAAACACATTGCAATCATAAAGAGATATAAATAAGCACTTCACTATGCCATTCATAACGGTGAATAAGTATTACGTGAAATATAGCCTAAGAGACCCACACGGTGCACACACTGTCACCTTTACACACGTGGGACAAGGAGTCTCCGGAGATCACATAAGTAAAATTCACTTGACTAGCACAATGACATCTAGATTACAAGCATCATCATATGAATCTCAATCATGTAAGGCAGCTCATGAGATTATTGTATTGAAGTACATAGGAGAGAGATGAACCACATAGCTACCGGTACAGCCCTTAGCCTCGATGGAGAACTACTCCCTCCTCATGGGAGACAGCAGCGGTGATGAAGATGGCGGTGGTGTCGATGGAGGAGCCTTCCGGGGCACTTCCCCGTCCCGGCGGCGTGCCGGAACGAGAGACTCCTGTCCCCAGATCTTAGCTTCGCGATGGCGGCGGCTCTGGAAGGTTTTCTCTGGTTTCGTCGAACGTAATAGGGTTTTCGCGACGGAGACCTTAAGTAGGCGGAAGGGCAGCCTCGGAGGGGGCCTGGTGGGCCCACACACTAGGGGGGCGCGGCCCCCCCTCTGGCCGCGCCAGGGTGGCGTGTGGGGCCCCCAGGGCTCCTCTCCGGTACTTCTTCGATGCTGTGGAACCTTCCGGAAAAAATAGGATGCTGGGCGTTGATTTCGTCCGATTCCGAGAATATTTCCTTACTAGGATTTCGGAACCAAAAACGGCTAGAAACAGGAACTGGCCCTTCGGCATCTCGTCAATAGGTTAGTTCCGGAAAACGCATAAATATGACATATAATGTGTAAAAAAAACATGTAGATATCATCAATAATGTGGCATGGAACATAAGAAATTATCGATACGTCGGAGACGTATCAGCCAGCCTTAGGCTTCTCAGGAGGCGCAGCAGCTTTCTTGCCGCCCTTCTTAAAGTTGCCCTTGTTGTTAGGCTTGCCCTGCTTTTTGAAACTGGTGGTCTTGTTGACCATCAACACTTGGTGCTCTTTCTGTACCTCAACTTCAGCAGATTTCAGCATGGAGAAGAGTTCAGGTAACTCTTTGTTCATGTTCTGCATGTTGTAGTTCATCACGAAGTTCTTGTAACTAGGTGGCAGTGATTGGAGGACACGATGAATGCCCAGCTGGTTAGGAATCACAATTCCCAAGTCACTAAGCTTCTTCGCATGCCCAGACATCTTGAGCATGTGCTCGCTAACGGAGCTACCCTCTTCCATCATGCATCCAAAGAAGTGTTTCGAGGCCTCATAGCTTTCCACGGCCGCATGAGTTTCAAAGATAGCTTTTAGCTCATGGACCAGCTCATAAGGGTCGCGGTGCTCAAACCGTTTTTGGAGCTCCGCCTCTAGGCTGCACAGGATGGCACACTGAACTTGAGAGTACCGAATGACCCGAGTCTCGTAAACATTCTTTACGTCCTCAGATACTACAGGAGGTGGTGGGGGACCCAGCGGTGCTTCGAGCACATATTGCAGATTTCCACCATTGAGGAAAATCCTCACATGGCGGAACCAGTCGGTGAAGTTGCTACCGTGGCTCTTAAGCTTTTCTTTCTCTAGGAACTGGTTAAAATTGATGGAGGGGGACGCCATGATCTACAACATATTTGCAAAGAGTTTAGACTAAGTTTATGATAAATTGAGTTCAATTTTAATTCTTAAATTAACTAGGTGAACTCCTACTCAAAACAACATCCCTCGCATTGTCTTAGTGATCACACGAACCAAATCCACTACACCAGGTCCGATCTTCACGAGAAAAGATGTAACTTCAAAGGCGAACACTCAAAGTGTTCATCATATCATTCATATGACTCATGCTCTACCTTTCGGTATCCCGTGTTCCGAGACCATGTCTGTACATGCTAGGCTCGTCAAGGCAACCTTAGTATCCGCGTGTGCAAAGCGGCTTGCACCCGTTGTATGCACATGTAGAATCTATCACACCCGATCATCACGTGATGCTTCGAAATGACAAGTCTTAGCAACGGTGCATACTAAGGATGAACACTTTATTATCTTGATATTTTAGTGAGAGGGATCATCTTATAATGCTACCGTCGCGATCTAAGCAGAATAAGATGCATAAAGGATTAACATCACATGCAATTCATAATGTGTGATATGATATGGCCTTTCTTCATGTGCTTTTGATCACCATCTCCAAAGCACGGACATGATCTCCATCATCACCAGCATGGCGTCAAGGTCAGTGGCGCCGCTTCATGGTTGTCCATCACTTATAGCTACTATAACAACTACTTGAAATAATGCTATTACATGATGAATAGACACGCAGGTCTTTAACAAAAATTAAAGACAACCATTAGGCTCCTGTCGGTTGCCATAATACAATAATGAACATCTCATACATCAAATATAATCATCATCACATGGCCATATCACATCACCAAACCCTGCAAAAACAAGTTAGACGCCTCTAATTTGGTTTGCATATTTTACGTGGTTTAGGGGTTTCGAGTAAGATCCAATCTACCTACGAACATGAACCACAACGGTGATACTAGTGTTATCAATAGAAAGAGCAAATTGAATCTTCACTGTGGTGAGAGAGAAAGACACCCGCAAAGCCACTTATGCAATACTAGTTGCATGTCAAGCGTGGAGCAAGTCTCATGAGATGCGGTCATGTAAAGTTTGCCCGGGCCGCTTCATCCCACCATCCCGCAAGATGCAAAGTGCACTAACTAAAAACAAAAAAAGCATCAACGCCCACAAAACCATTGTGTTCTACTCGTGCAACAGATCTATGCATAGACAAGGCTCTGATACCACTGATGGATTCGTTGCATGGAAAACAAAAAATTTCCTACCGCAAAGACGAATAAATCCAAGATCTAATCAATGGAAAAGCCAAGATCTAATCTACAAGATCGGAGCAACGAGATGGAGATGAGACTAACCCTCGAAGATTCCAAAGCCTACGAGATTAATCTCGTTGTTGGTGTAGACGATCGCCCCGGTGCTGCAATCCGGCAGCACTTCCGTACTCTGTCGCGCGTACGGTGTCGATGAAGCCCGTTCTCTCCCCGTTCCAGCGGGCAGCGGAGGTGTAGTAGATCTCCATGGAATCCCAGCAGCATGATGGCGTGGTGGTGGTGGTGGTGGAGAAGAAATACTGCAGGGCTTCGCCTAAGCCTGAGCAGCGTATGGAGGAGGAAGAGAGGGGGCGGCTAGGGTTGGATGGATGGGTGTGGTGGCCGGCCACCCCCTCCCCTCTTTATATAGGGGGAGGGGTCGGCCTAGGGTTTCCCCTGGCCCCACCTCTTCCTTGGCCGGCGCATGAGGGGGGAAATCTCCCCCCCCCCCCAAAGTCTTCCCCTTTATCTCTTCATTTAAACACTTTAATCTTGAGATAGATTCTATCTCTAAATTTGAAATATTTAAATTATAGATAGATTCTATCTCTAGGGGTGGGCCGGCCTGGGCCCACATGTCATAGTGGGAAGGACCCACCATGCCATGTGGCACCTATGTGGCCTCTCCCGGGGTGGTGGGCCCACTGGTGACCCTTCTAGCACCTTCTAGAAGCTCCGGTCCAAACACCGGAACTTTCCTGAACCCCGGAAAACGACTTCCCATATATGAATCTTATTCTCCGGACCATTCCGGACCTCCTCGTGATGTCCTGGATCCCATCCGATACTCCGAACAAACTTCGGTCTCCATTTCATATTCCGAATCTACTTATGCGACATCGAACCTTAAGCGCATCGCCCTACGGTTCGTGAACTATGCAGACATGGTCGAGACTCCTCTCCAAAAAATAACCAATAGCGGGATATGGAGATCCATAATGGCTCCCACATATTCAACGATAACTTAGTGATCGATTGAACCATTTACATACGATACCGATTCCCTTTGTCACACGATACTTTACTTGTCCGAGGTTCGATCATCGGTATCTCCATACCTTGTTCAACCTCGTTACCGACAAATACTCTTTACTCGTACCGTGGTATGTCATCTCTTGTGATCTAATCACATGCTTGCAAGCTAATCAGACGACATTCCACCGAGAGGGCCCAGAGTATATCTATCCGTCATCAGGATGGACAAATCCCACTATTGATCCATTTGCCTCAACTCAAACTTTTCGTATACTTAATCCCATATTTATAACCACCCATTTACACAATGGCGTTTGATGTAATCAAAGTACCCTTCAGATGTAAGTGATTTACATGATCTCATGGTCGAAGGACTTAGGCAACTATGTATCGAAAGCTTATAGCAAATTGAACTTAATGACTTGATCTTATGCTACGCTTATTTGGGTGTGTGTCCATTATATCATTCAACTAATTACATAACCTTGTTATTAATAACATCCAATGTTCATGATCACAAAACCATGATCATCTATTAATCAACAAGCTAGTTATACAAGAGGCTTACTAGGGACTCCTTGTTGTTTACATAACACACATGTATCAATGTTTCGGTCAATACAATTATAGCATGGTATGCAAACATTTATCATAAACACAAAGATATCATAATAACCACTTTATTATTGCCTCTTGGGCATATCTCCAACAATAAATACCCCCTCCTTCTTCCAGCTCAAGTTGCTCATTGCTTCCCAAGTTCATCCACCATTAGAGCCACTTCAAGAAACACAAGAATCACAAGATCTCCTCCTCCAACCATCCAAAGCTCTTGATCTTTGGCGAATAGAAGGAGAAGACTCCGATTTACATCTTCCCCAAAGAGATTTGCATTTCCCCTTCATATGCTTGAGGACCCCTTTGCTAGTGTTCCTCTTTGGAAACTCTAGTTTTTTGTGGTTGATTTGTTCTTGTTGCTGTTGTGTTGTTACAGATTTTGGGAGCCTCCAATTCGGTTGTGGATGTGTGCCCCAAGAACCTTGTAAAGGCCCGATTTCCGCATCGAGGAAATCCCTTAGTGGAAGTGGGCTAGGCTTTTGTGGCGTTGCTCACAGGAGACATGAGTGAAGCCTTTGTGGAGTTGGTCTGGCCTTCGTAGCGACCACACTCCTCCAAACATAGACGTACTTCCCCTCAAAAGGAAGGAACTACGTGAATCATCTCTATGTCTCCGCGTGCTCCACTCTCGGTTACCTCTATCCTTATTAGCTCCCCTATATATTGTCTAGCTATATATTGCTTAGTAGTTGATCTTGTCATATAGGTAAATTCACATAGTTGCATATCTAGAGAATTTTCCTTTGTGTCAAGCCTAAATTGAAAAAGAACTAAAGATTGGTTAGCACCTATTCACCCCCCCCCTCTAGGTGCGGCATACGATCCTTTCAAGGAGGAGCATCATCGTCATCACGTGGACGATGGGAGTAGTGAAATGGGTAGGGAGGGATCACCGTAGGCGAGGAAGGGGACACGGGGAAGAAGATGGGGAGGGTGGGGAAGGCGGCGAGGGACGAGAGGGGGGTCTGGTGGTTGAAGAAGGAGTAGAAGGTGGTGAGGGACTCGGCAGAGCAGGGACCTGAGGCACGGGAGGAGGTGAATCAGGGAACATGAGAAAAGAGATATCATCCACCGAGAAGGAAGAGGAGGAGGGACGCAGGTAAAAAGGACGGGGCTCATCAAAAGTGACGTCTCGAGAGATGCGCATCCGACGATCAATAGGATCCCAACACTTATATCCCTTGTGCTCAGGACTGTAGCCAAGAAAGACACACTCAACACACTAAGCATACAACTTGGTGCGTTCGCGTGGAGCAAGAAGAACATAGCAAACGCAACCAAAAAGACGAAGGGTCAAATAATCAGGCGTGCGGCCAGTAAGACGCTCAAGAGGAATACCACCCTGCAGGGCCGTGGAGGGCTGAAGGTTGATGAGATAGGTGGAAATAGACACAACCTCAGCCCAGAAGTGAGGAGGAAGAGAGGCGGTGATCATCATCGCACTAGCCATCTCAAGCAGGTGGCGATGCTTGCGCTCAGCCACACCATTTTGAGCATGGGCGCCAGGGCAAGAGAATTGGGCAAGAGTGCCATGCTCAGCAAGAAAACCACGCAAGAGATGGGAGATATACTCACCAGCGGAGTCAACCCGAAACACACGAATAGGCGTGGAAAACTGAGTATGGACCATGGCAGCAAAACGCTTATATATCGAGAGAACCTCGCTGGGAGAAGTCATAAAATAGATCCAGGTATGGCGAGAGAAGTCATCGATAAAAATAACATAATAGCGTTGGCCCCACTTCGAAGCAAAGGGAGCCGGACCCCATACATCAGAATGAACGAAATCAAAAGGACGCTGAGATACAGACTCACTAGTAGGATAAGGTAGCTGATTCTGTTTACCAATCCTACAACCCTGACAACCCTGAAGCGAGACATCTCCTGAGACAGACCCTAGAAGACCTCGACAAAGTAAAGATGACAAGCGAGAACCACAAAGATGACCAAGACGATGATGCCACTACTGAAATGAGGCGAGAGTGGAAGCAGCAAGCACACGTGGTGCAATCGGTGAAGTGGTAGAAGAAGGAACATGAAGCCAGTCAAGCTCCCAAAGTCCCTGGGAGTCACGGCACCGAGGGCCAGCCCCAACCAGGTGCCGAGTGTGAGTGTCCTGAACAGAACAAGAATCAACATCAAGAACGACCGGACAACCAGAATCAGTGAGTTGAGCAGCGGAAAACAAGTTCATGGTAAGACGGGGAACATGAGAAACATCAGGAACGGAAAAGGAGGAAGTAGAAAGAGTGCCACGACTAGCAACAGGAAGAGAAGTGCCATCATGAGTAAGAACATTAACAGGAAGAGAAAGAGGTCGAAGAGAAGAAAGAGAGGAAGAATCAGGAGACATGTGAAAAGAAACTCCAGAGTCCAGAACCCACGAGGATGTACCTGACTGTGTAGAAGGAGCCGCCACTGAGGCAGCGGTGCCAGTCGAAGAAGAGCCAGAGGAGGCAAGAAGGCGTCGAAGTCTCGCAATGTCCTGCTCGGTGAAGTCGGTGGTGGAGGACACTGAAGAGGGAGCACGAGGACCAGTAGAGGTGGGGAGCGTGCCAGTGCGCAATTGGCGCTGCTTCTTGAAACAGTCAGTCTCTGGATGTCCATGATTGTGGCAATATCCACACAGCAGACCTCGACGAGGGTGTCCCAGGGCACGAGAAGAATGACCTCCATGACTAGGTGGCGTGGGCAAGAGCGGCGGTGTAGGTACAGTAGGAACCCGAGCAGCAAGAACAGAAGGTGTCCCAAGCAGACCAGCACCACGCAGACGAGTCTCCTCAACTCGGAGCTCAGTCAACACCTCTGAGATAGGGACACGGCCTCGAGAAAACAACTGGGCACAACGGGGCTCAAACTTTGGACGGATTCTAGACAGGATGTGGTGACCCGGCATACCACTGCATGGTGTAGTATGCAAGTCTGATATAACACCAATGAAACACCGTTCCACTAGTATTATATCGCTCAGAGTGGTACAACAGAAACATATGCGGGTCCAAGGTATGTCTATAGAATTACAACATTGACTCTATTACATAAGATCAGCACAGACCTCCTACTTTACAATGAGGTAAAAGCTGCAGATAACTCCGGAAGAACGACTCGTAGTCTAGTCTTATCACGAACTCTATTTGTAGAGTATTTCACTAACTACGAGAGGCTAAGAATAGACTCTAGCTAAATAGGAGCTAGGTTTAGGAAGCTAGTTCCCTTCTATGGCTAAACTAGGTTTTCTCCTTGTTGGATGTGGTATCCGGCTCCTCCGACGAGGTCTCGTCTCGTGAAGTAGTTGTTGACTCCTCGGCCTTCGAGTTGCACTCGTAGATCCTCCTTCGATGCCTCCATATCTAAGCGAGGGGATTTAAGAGTGGGATGAGTACGAGCGTACTCAACAAGTTCATTATAGGAAAGAGGAGTTTAATGCACTAGCTACGGCATTAGACCGGAAAGTCTAATACCAATGCGGGTTTTCATAACCATTTCTTCAAAAGGTTGCTTTTATTCGGAAGAACTATGTCCGTCGGCCTTCACCGGTTTACTAGAACTTCATGGAGCTCCTTTCCGGCCGCGTTCGCAGTTCCATATCCCGGAACGAGGGAGTGACGAGTCACGGTTCTTTACACTCGCGAGAGGTGTGTTGCTTTACCCATAAGAGATCTTAACCTTGGTGCCAACCGGGCATATGTTCCCGTCCACACTTCCTTTGGTGTGAGGCCCGGTATAAGGTCTAGCCAATCATGTTCCTCCGCTACCTCGAACACCCACCCGTTGTTGCATGCCCCGACCCTGGGTCCACGCCGGTCCCATTATTCCCGTAATTTCAGGGTGGACCCCGACCACGACGACGATCGCTGGGCTCTACCATACACTCCTACGCCGGTAGCTGCAACCCATCATAGACCGCATTACCGTGGGGAATTAGAATGGGATCCCCACCCTCCGGTTGTTCCGCAAGACACAATCGCTACGGCAAGCAATGCTTTACCGTGGGGAATTAGAATGGGATCCCCACCCTCCGGTTGTTCCGCCAGACACAACTGCTACGGTAAGCGCATCCGTTGATGAACGAGAGGTGGAAACACTTTTGACTACTCCGTCCCACTCCGGATCTTATGGTTAACACGGGTATTACGGCACAAGAATCATCTGGCGACATTTTTTGTTTAATCCTAGATGGATATAAACCCGTGCAATGGAACCTCCACCATATCAACACAATCCATGGTTCCATTGCCCACCACATAGTCATATTCATAGTTATGAAAATAGTGGTTTTGATTTTTATGCAATAGTGATAACCATAATACTTTGCAAGTAATTTGATAGAAATACTCAAATGGCATGAGCAAGTGATGAACTTGCCTTTCTTGACTGCAAGATTATGCAGACAAGGTCTTCGATGCGTAATAACTCCAAATTCTGAAATAACATCATCGTCCGGTAAGGACGATGTTTAAAAGATTGGCAAAGATGCAATAATGCATAAGTATGAGATGCAATCGCTCTAAGCGTGACCTAACCCCAATGATTTAGGATCAGTGAGTTGTAATGATTGGTTTAGGGTGTGTTGCACTTTTAGAGTGATTCACATACAAAGTTCTTATTCAAGTGTGGTTTACTTGGTATTATAAACAGGTAGATAATAGAGCATAATAATCAATTGAGCACACAAAGAATAATAATTGGCATAATGTTAACAAGTACAGAACAGTGGTCAGTTTTAGTACTATATGGCATGGTTAATGATTGATTATCATATACTTTAAAAGAATAACTTTTAAAGAACATGTACTTTGATAAAGAACAAGTATGATAATTCGGTTTGTGAGGTTCTATGGTTTTCTATGGTTCTAATTGGTTTCTGGAGTAAGTAGTAGATGGATCACAACATAGTTGGATTTATCAGCAACTAGGCTTGATTGGTTAAGATAAGCCTAGGCATCCTAAGCAATTCATTATACATGGTTGTGGTCAAGGTTGGTTTATCTTGCTAGTGATAGCTGGCTAGCTAGGACTTATAGGTTCTTATAAGCAGGTTTGAGGATGATTATTTATTTACTTCAAAAGAATAACTTTTGAAGAACATACTTCTTAAATAATCAGAAGTATATCAATTAGGGTTGAGGTGGTCTAGGTTTTACTGTTGGTTCTATGAAGTAAGGAATCATTGGCTCCTAAATAGGATAGTTGATAAGTATCCAACACTAGTAGGGTTTAGTGGAATATGGTTAGGTAATACTCAAGATTTGGCATAGTTGCTCCTGAGGTTCATCACTTTGGTGTGATGCTAAGCATGGGTACTTAAGGATGATGGTTTTGGTAATAATAACTAGGGTTTGCACTTGGTTGACCCTACTTAATTATTTAGGTTTGATGAAGATGAATATATGGAATACCCATATATTGGTGATAGGTCTTCTACATTTTATGTGACCAAGACAAGTATTTAGTTGCTACTATGGTCCTATGATTTGGGAAATAGGTACCATGATCACATGTTCTAACCTAGGGTTTTAGGTTTAGGACAATTTAGGGTTCACATGTACTAATGGAACTAGGGTTCCTAATTAATTTAGGGTTTTAGGAGTCACATGAAATGATAGGGTTATAAAATCATTCCATGTGGAATTTAGGGTTTGTTATTAACCATTTAATTCTATGATTAATAACTTCATTTTAAAGTTGAAGTTATTAGTAACTTGGAGATAAAAATAATATTAAATTTGGCATTTTATTATTTTTAAACAATTAATAATTAAGGTAATTATTAATTAGGGTTTAAATTTCCACTAATAAAGATTTAACAAAATAACAAATAAAGAAAAATAACTTTAATGTTTTCTTTATTTTTCTTACTGGTTTTTATTTATTTTAGAAGGTTTTCCAATTTATTGCATTTAAATTCAATTTAGAATTAAAAGAAAAGGCTTAAATAACAAGTATTAAATAATTAAATTTTTATTAAAAATAAAAATTTCATTTTATATTTTTATTGGATAGAGTTTAGTTTTATAAGAATTTTGATATATTATTTTCATTTTTCTGAGTTAATATGGATTTTATATTATTTTGCAGAGTTGCAGTAATTTTTGGAATTAAAGACAAATGGCTAGTATTACTAAACGCACCCAGACAGAATATACCCGCAGCCACTGACTGGTGGGCCATTGGCCACGGTGGTGACCACGTCAGCGTGAACCAAGTCCAAATCGCCAACATGGCCCGGGAACTCACTGCCGGCGGGATTTTTCGACGGCGGCGAGACTCCAGACGACCCCTGGGCGTGTGATGATTCTCATGCTATTCTACGCAACGCGGGAAGGCTAATGATGGTGGCGCCGCCATTTTTGGGTCACCGGAGCTCGCTCGCCGGCGAGGCCGAGTGGCGGCACTTGCAGACGCGCGACGCAGCGACGATTCAGGGTACTAGGGAGAGGGCCAAGATGCTCAAGCGAACCAGCAACGCACCGCGAGTATGAAGGGCGTGTCGGCGAGGTCGGAGACGGTCGGGTTCGCCGGAATCGACACCTCCGGCCATCGGGAACGATGAGCTCGGTGGGGTCGCTGCGAGAGGTTTCGACTTGATTCCTTGCGGGGTCTGGGCAAGAAGAGCACGGTGGTGACGACGGTGACCTCAGCTTGGCCAGGGGAGGTCTCCACCACCGGCGATTGAGGATGGCCGGGACAGCTAGGTTTTCGTTTTGGTCGAATTAGACAGAGAGAGGGGAAATTTGGATGCTAGGGTTCTCGGCGGCGGCGAGGGGGTACTTATCGACGACGACCAAGCGGTGGCGCGAATCCTGGCGCACGCAGTCGAGGAGAGCTCGACAGCGAGCTGCTTCCAGGAACGGAGGAAGACGATGGCTCCTCCTCCTCGTGAAATATCTGCCGAAGGGGTATGTTTGGGCTGGGCCAAAGCTCGGGCTAGCTTGTTGGGCTACCGAGGTGGGCTGCGGTGGCCAAGTCCGGTAAGCCTCCAGGTGAGTTTTTCTCCTTTTTTTTGTATTTCTTTCTGTTTTCTTTTTTCTTTCTTATTTTCTGTTTTATAATTCTGTTTTGAATTCCAATTTGAATTCCTTTGTATTTTGCAGGTTTTGCTTATTTGAATCATACAAGAAATAATCCAAGGTATTGCAGATACTATAGTGGTGTATTAGAATGTTATTATGGTATTATATCATTGGTTTAGGTATTATTATTGGAACTTGAATTTAATTCCCCATATGGACATGAATTTGAATATTATCTTTGTAGATATTCAAATTGTTTTCCTGTGATAATATTCTTAGTTAGTGATATATAGAGTTTTATTTGGTTTCATCTTGCAAGAAATAATCTCAAAGTAATACTTGATTTATGGATTTCGGATAAGAAAGTGATTTAGTGGCATGATTTCATGTGCTAAAATATCTCTAAGGACTTGCTCTCTTATTTGAGAATGTTGTCACATGCCTATTATTTTATGTGCATAACTATGTGCTAATGAATTGTAAATTCTACTATAACTCCTTCCAAGTTTAGTACTATTCTTATAGTTTAGTAACACCTTAAAATACCTAGAGTAGGTATTACTCTTATCATGGTTTGGTCTTGGTTATAAGAATAAGTGGTTGAATACCACACATGGTCTAATTAAAGGTTTTAAATTAGGTTTATCTTGTGCTCCATAAGTAAGTATAGGTTTTAACTAGAGTGGAATTCTGGGGTTCTAATTATGTTTACCTAATGACAATTGGTTTGAATCTTAATTATGGCTTAGGTTTTTAGTTGTGATCACCCAAGTGATCCACAACTAGGTTTGAGATATAATTACGGGTTGTAGAATTGAGGTAACACCATATTGCATGTGCTAGGGTTATTGTCCCCTAACCATGATAAGGTGGTGTCTTAATTAACATTTTATGTTCTCCTTTAGTTACTAAGATATTGAGAATTGGTTTATCTTCTACCAATTAACTTCTATTATTATCCTCAATTTATCATTAAAGTAACTAAAGTTGTTATAATTCTTTTTGTAGTTAACTTTGGTCATATAGATATATGGTTTCTCACCATATAAAGCATAGAGTTTAACTCTAAGGTTTTCTTAGGTGGTTTAACTTCGAAGTATGGATATGGTAGGATTCTACTTATGATCATCACTCAAGTTTATAATAATTAAGGTTTGGCTTCCTAAGTTATCTCTCAAGAATTAGGGTTCTCACTTCTAAGATCAAGTGTTGTCTTGATCAACTAGGGTATAATATCTTTCTTATAGTTTCTAGGGTGGACATGGCTATGGTTGTCTCTATAGATTATATCCCAGGAGAATGTCTGAGAGTATAACTTATAGTTCTACTTAAGGAATGATGAATTAATCATCAGGATGTATGGGTAATTCTCTCCCTAAAGTTCAAGTGTTGCCTCAACTACTTGAGTGTAACTCCATAGCTTGATTTCTCTTATTTGGGAAGGACTTCAATTCTAACCAAGGTTATTCTCCAAAGATAATGATGTGGTCACCAATATCTATGGGTAGAATAAAGAGGTTCTTTCTCTAGGGAAGGTCTTGAGCAATATCCTAGGGTCCTTCTTGAAGATGATGTTGTGATCATATGGATATTTATATCCAAGGTTTACCTCAAGGTTTGGCATTGCTTCTCTAGCAAAATAGGACTCTCACCTCTCTAGGTTTGTTATAAAATGATTTGGAGTAGAGAAGAATATATATTCTTGGATTGATCTCCTTGTTATGTTTCCAAGAATGAAATAATATGAATACCATGAGGTTCATGGTAAGATCTTGGATTTGTTTAAGACATGGAAAAGATAAGTGAAGGATAGTTTCTCCATTTATTGTTACTTGATTTCCAATTAAATGGATGTTCATATTTTGTGTCTAGGATTACCATATTATATTCTTTTATAAGATCAAACAATTGTTCATTGAGTAAAGTGTTGTTGTGTTGATTATTAGTTCCATTTGATCTAATCCCTTAGATCAACTTATCTCTACCCAAAACAAGGTTTTGGCAAAGTCACATTGAGGTTTATAGCGCTTGACTTGATGATCTACTTCAATTCCACCAAGGTCAAGTGAAACTTCAGTTACTGTGACAGTTTTTCTTTAAAGCGCGAAAATTCCCCAGATTTTCTATGCATGAATGCAATGCACACACCTGTTTCCTCTCTTTTTTGTAACCCCAAATGCTGGGATATTACAGTCTCTACCCCTTAAACTAAACTTCGTCCTCGAAGTTTGATCTCTCTCACGTTTCCGAAGTGTGGATCTGACTTGTGCAGAACACGACTTTTCTCGAACTCCGTATTGATCTCACTAGATATAATTGAATATATCCCTTGTCCAGATTCTTCCTGGAATCCATTAGGGTTTGTCTCTGAACATTAGTTCTTTCTCCAGTTCTATGATTTTCTTCCTGGAATCTAATAATACTTGTCTCTGAACCATGGTTCTTACTTTGATTCATTGATTTCTTCCAACTATTATAATCTTGTTTCCTATCTCATTGAAGATTCAATGATTAGGACTTCTTCTTGTCCTCGCAGTCTTTATTGAGGACCAATTGGGATAACATTCTCCTATTTGATAAAATAGGTCTTTGTTTTCCCCTTACTACCAAAACTTCAATATTGGTACTTCGTAAGGTACTTATCATGGAAATGATCGTGATGGTTTATTCCTAAGAATGGATTAGACTCATTTAGTCCATCCAATCATGGTTTATAGTTGATACCTATAACTATTTTTGGTTTATTTAGGTTCCATGAAAGGAATCATTCAAATAAACTTTAATTTTGGTATGGTCAATTTACTTCAGTCTTTGGCCTTCTTGAGTTGTATTTGATGTATAGTATTTTCTTCGTCCAATTTCATTAACCTTAGCTGACTTGAGCTATCATACTCCTGAGTAAATATTACTCACTTTCTCAAGTTATAGTCCACTTCTTACTTCCTCGAGGTATAAACCTCGGCTTCTGGTCTGACATCCTTCTGAAAGTAGTGTTCAACAATCTTATGAAAATAAGATCGAACTTCCTCTCGGTTCGGACCTTCTTCTTCTATATAGCTTAAAGTATTGAGTTACTTGTACATCCAACTCAATCTTTACTCTACCCCTTAAAGTTTGCTTAAGGTCTTCAACTCCTTTTCTTCCAACTATTAGACTTATGATTTGAATATTGGTATAGGTCTGGTTTATAATTTATATTCCTCGAAGGTTTTGCGAAGAACTTTATGATGTATCCACCCAATTGTGGACATCCAATGTGAATCCTTTGACTAAATGTTTATAGATCTAGCTATTTGGCTGACAAATTTTTTATTTGTTCACAAAATTTTGTTAAAAATAATTAAATCGTGGACTATTTGTAATACCAACTGATACCAGTTGTGGTTATTATACCAACTGTGGCTATTTGATATCTAAAAATGGATTCTATTATAGGTTCTTATAAACTGGTCGAGACATCTTCTATTTTATCTCGCGAGTATTGATCCTATACCAATTGTGATCTTCGATACCAACTATGGTCTTCTTATATCTTCTATGGGTTCATAGGTCATCTTTCTTTCTTCGAGGGTTTATTGTTGCAAGAAAACCACTAACTGACACTATGATTATAGTATTCGAAGTGATTTCCCATGCATTCCCTCTTCTATGTTGACTATGGATCTGCTTGAGCTTTACCATAATCACCAGCTTTCTCACCTTCATGCTTCTTATGTACTAAAGTACTCCTCTATTGAGGTAAGCATGAGTTTCTGATTGATACTTTCTTCAGAGTATTGTGGTTACTTCCCACAACTTTACTTCCTTTTTCTGATGCACCTTCATCTTGTCATCGGAATCTTCCAGAATTCGTCACTTCCTCACACGTTTAGCATTACCCTCTAGATCTATAGTATTAAGTAAGATCTTGATATTGCAACATGCATTTGCATACCAAAGTCAAACTTCATGTATGGATCTAGTCAAACAATGAAAATCCAATAAAATCCAAGAAGATTCAGCTTTGTGCTTATAATACACATCATCATAAGCCTGAATATATTAGTTGAGTAAGACATCTCTAAACATCAGGCTCTGATGTGTAGTATATAACACCACATAAGATAGGTTTATAGCGTGATACTTAGCACGGCTATTGGGGACTCTACTATTTGTCTCAACATTTACCTTAATTGCACAATTGCAATGAGATAAACTTGAAACAAAGTGGTTTGGGATGGTTAAAGTTAACCTAGTTTTGTTTGGAAGTACAAACTTAACTTCCATTATATTGAGGACTACTTCACATGATATGTCTGTTTCTAACTTTATTATCCTAGACACATAACTATTGGAATATAGCTCCTATACTTCCTAGTTATTGTACCATAAGGCTATGGTTCTGATGTGCTTGGCACACTTCCCATATTTTTGGGACACAGTTCTTGCACTATTGTCTGGCTTCTTATTGTACTTCTTCTAAGTATTTATGATGTTCTATTCCATCACATAATGATTCTCAGGTGAATCATATATGATTAGCTACTCTACCAAGTAAGTAGACATATATTATTCCTATCACTCTTCCTTATTTCCCATGATTGACTCATCATGGTTTCTACTACTCATATCACTTGTTTGTATCACTTACTATCAGTTGTTTCACAAGTTTAGATAAATTTTACTTACTCATTACTTAACTTGGTCTACATCTTCTATTGGGATATCTTAATTATCTTCATCAATTGATATAACTCCTATTACATGTCTGGATAATTCTCACTTAACCATAACATGTGTTGGTACACATCTTCCAATAGGATATCTTCCTTATGGTTGTATCCTCTCTTTGGACTACCATGTATTGTATACCAACTGTGATCTACTCATCTATTGTTTTAAGAATGTAATGGTGTGCTACATGTCTGGGATTAGCTAATTTTACTTAGGAAAGATAGGTAAGAAATGTTGACTCAAGTGTGTCAGGATTATTCTCAAGTGAATATCCATCTCAAGTCATAAGAATATTTGGTTTCTCTAGGACAACTTCCTATAGACACTACCAATCCTATAGGTCTCCTTTAAAGGGTTTTAATCCTAGGGTCAAAGCATTTGCTCTGATACCAACTGTGGTGACCCGGCATACCACTGCATGGTGTAGTATGCAAGTGATATAACACCAATGAAACACCGTTCCACTAGTATTATATCGCTCAGAGTGGTACAACAGAAACATATGCGGGTCCAAGGTATGTCTATAGAATTACAACATTGACTCTATTACATAAGATCAGCACAGACCTCCTACTTTACAATGAGGTAAAGCTGCAGATAACTCCGGAAGAACGACTCGTAGTCTAGTCTTATCACGAACTCTATTTGTAGAGTATTTCACTAACTACGAGAGGCTAAGAATAGACTCTAGCTAAATAGGAGCTAGGTTTAGGAAGCTAGTTCCCTTCTATGGCTAAACTAGGTTTTCTCCTTGTTGGATGTGGTATACGGCTCCTCCGACGGGGTCTGTCTCGTGAAGTAGTTGTTGACTCCTCGGCCTTCGAGTTGCACTCTGTAGATCCTCCTTCGATGCCTCCATATCTAGCGGGGATTTAAGAGTGGGATGAGTACGAGCGTACTCAACAAGTTCATTATAGGAAAGAGGTGTTTAATGCACTAGCTACGGCATTAGACCGGAAAGTCTAATACCAATGCAGGTTTTCATAACCATTTCTTCAAAAGGTTGCTTTTATTCGGAAGAACTATGTCCGTCGGCCTTCACCGGTTTACTAGAACTTCATGGAGCTCCTTTCCGGCCGCGTTCGCGAGTTCCATATCCCGGAACAGGGAGTGACGAGGTCACGGTTCTTTACACTCTGCGAGAGGTGTGTTGCTTTACCCATAAGAGATCTTAACCTTGGTGCCAACCGGGCATATGTTCCCGTCCACACTTCCTTTGGTGTGAGGCCCGGTATAAGGTCTAGCCAATCATGTTCCTCCGCTACCTCGAACACCCACCCGTTGTTGCATGCCCCGACCACGGGTCCACGCCGGTCCCATTATTCCCGTAATTTCGGGGTGGACCACGACCACGACGACAGTGCTTGGGCTCTACCATACACTCCTACGCCGGTAGCTGCAACCCATCATAGACCGCATTACCGTGGGGAATTAGAATGGGATCCCCACCCTCCGGTTGTTCCGCAAGACACAAGCTGCTACGGCAAGCAATGCTTTACCGTGGGGAATTAGAATGGGATCCCCACCCTCCGGTTGTTCCGCCAGACACAACTGCTACGGTAAGCGCATCCGTTGATGAATGAGAGGTGGAAACACTTTTGACTACTCCGTCCCACTTCGGATCTTATGGTTAACACGGGTATTACGGCACAAGAATCACTGGCGACATTTGTTGTTTAATCCTAGATGGATATAAACCCGTGCAATGGAACCTCCACCATATCAACACAATCCATGGTTCCATTGCCCACCACATAGTCATATTCATAGTTATGAAAATAGTGGTTTTGATTTTTATGCAATAGTGATAACCATAATACTTTGCAAGTAATTTGATAGAAATACTCAAATGGCATGAGCAAGTGATGAACTTGCCTTTCTTGATCTGCAAGATTATGCAGACAAGGTCTTCGATGCGTAATAACTCCAAATTCTGAAATAGCATCATCGTCCGGTAAGGACGATGTTTAAAAGATTGGCAAAGATGCAATAATGCATCAGTATGAGATGCAATCGCTCTAAGCGTGACCTAACCCCAATGATTTAGGATCAGTGAGTTGTAATGATTGGTTTAGGGTGTGTTGCACTTTTAGAGTGATTCACATACAAAGTTCTTATTCAAGTGTGGTTTACTTGGTATTATAAACGGGTAGATAATAGAGCATAATAATCAATTGAGCACACAAAGAATAATAATTGGCATAATGTTAACAAGTACGGAACAGGTGGTCGGTTTTAGTACTATATGGCATGGTTAATGATTGATTATCATATACTTTAAAAGAATAACTTTTAAAGAACATGTACTTTGATAAAGAACAAGTATGATAATTAGGTTTGTGAGGTTCTATGGTTTTCTATGGTTCTAATTGGTTTCCGGAGTAAGTAGTAGATGGATCACAACATAGTTGGATTTATCGACAACTAGGCTTGATTGGTTAAGATAAGCCTAGGCATCCTAAGCAATTCATTATACATGGTTGTGGTCAAGGTTGGTTTATCTTGCTAGTGATAGGCTGGCTAGCTAGGACTTATAGGTTCTTATAAGCGAGGTTTGAGGATGATTATTTATTTACTTCAAAAGAATAACTTTTGAAGAACATACTTCTTAAATAATCAGAAGTATATCAATTAGGGTTGAGGTGGTCTAGGTTTTACTGTTGGTTCTATGAAGTAAGGAATCATTGGCTCCTAAATAGGATAGTTGATAAGTATCCAACACTAGTAGGGTTTAGTGGAATATGGTTAGGTAATACTCAAGATTTGGCATAGTTGCTCCAGAGGTTCATCACTTTGGTGTCATGCTAAGCATGGGTACTTAAGGATGATGGTTTTGGTAATAATAACTAGGGTTTGCACTTGGTTGACCCTACTTAATTATTTAGGTCTGATGAAGATGAATATATGGAATACCCATATATTGGTGATAGGTCTTGTACATTTTATGTGACCAAGACAAGTATTTAGTTGCTACTATGGTCTTATGATTTGGGAAATAGGTACCATGATCACATGTTCTAACCTAGGGTTTTAGGTTTAGGACAATTTAGGGTTCACATGTACTAATGGAACTAGGGTTCCTAATTAATTTAGGGTTTTAGGAGTCACATGAAATGATAGGGTTATAAAATCATTCCATGTGGAATTTAGGGTTTGTTATTAACCATTTAATTCTATGATTAATAACTTCATTTTAAAGTTGAAGTTATTAGTAACTTGGAGATAAAAATAATATTAAATTTGGCATTTTATTATTTTTAAACAATTAATAATTAAGGTAATTATTAATTAGGGTTTAAATTTCCACTAATAAAGATTTAACAAAATAACAAATAAAGAAAAATAACTTTAATGTTTTCTTTATTTTTCTTACTGGTTTTTATTTATTTTAGAAGGTTTTCCAATTTATTGCATTTAAATTCAATTTAGAATTAAAAGAAAAGGCTTAAATAACAAGTATTAAATAATTAAATTTTTATTAAAAATAAAAATTTCATTTTATATTTTTATTGGATAGAGTTTAGTTTTATAAGAATTTTGATATATTATTTTCATTTTTCTGAGTTAATATGGATTTTATATTATTTTGCAGAGTTGCAGTAATTTTTGGAATTAAAGACAAATGGCTAGTATTACTAAACGCACCCAGACAGAATATACCCGCAGCCACTGACTGGTGGGCCATTGGCCACGGTGGTGACCACGTCAGCGTGGACCAAGTCCAAATCGCCAACATGGCCCGGGAACTCACTGCCGGCGGGATTTGTCGACGGCGGCGAGACTCCAGACGACCCCTGGGCGTGTGATGATTCTCATGCTATTCTACGCAACGCGGGAAGGCTAATGATGGTGGCGCCGCCATTTTTGGGTCACCGGAGCTCGCTCGCCGGCGAGGCCGAGTGGCGGCACTTGCAGACGCGCGACGCGGCGACGATTCAGGGTACTAGGGAGAGGGCCAAGATGCTCAAGCGAACCAGCAACTCACCGCGAGTATGAAGGGCGTGTCGGCGAGGTCGGAGACGGTCGGGTTCGCCGGAATCGACACCTCCGGCCATCGGGAACGATGAGCTCGGTGGGGTCGCTGCGAGAGGTTTCGACTTGATTCCTTGCGGGGTCTGGGCAAGAAGAGCACGGCGGTGACGACGGTGACCTCAGCTTGGCCAGGGGAGGTCTCCACCGCCGGCGATTGAGGATGGCCGGGACAGCTAGGTTTTCGTTTTGGTCGAATTAGACAGAGAGAGGGGAAATTTGGATGCTAGGGTTCTCGGCGGCGGCGAGGGGGTACTTATCGACGACGACCAAGCGGTGGCGCGAATCCTGGCGCACGCAGTCGAGGAGAGCTCGACAGCGAGCTGCTTCCAGGAACGGAGGAAGACGATGGCTCCTCCTCCTCGTGAAATATCTGCCGAAGGGGTATGTTTGGGCTGGGCCAAAACTGGGCTAGCTTGTTGGGCTACCGAGGTGGGCTGCGGTGGCCAAGTCTAGTAAGCCTCCAGGTGAGTTTTTCTCCTTTTTTTTGTATTTCTTTCTGTTTTCTTTTTTCTTTCTTATTTTCTGTTTTATAATTCTGTTTTGAATTCCAATTTGAATTCCTTTGTATTTTGCAGGTTTTGCTTATTTGAATCATACAAGAAATAATCCAAGGTATTGCAGATACTATAGTGGTGTATTAGAATGTTATTATGGTATTATATCATTGGTTTAGGTATTATTATTGGAACTTGAATTTAATTCCCCATATGGACATGAATTTGAATATTATCTTTGTAGATATTCAAATTGTTTTCCTGTGATAATATTCTTAGTTAGTGATATATAGAGTTTTATTTGGTTTCATCTTGCAAGAAATAATCTCAAAGTAATACTGATTTATGGATTTCAGATAAGAAAGTGATTTAGTGGCATGATTTCATGTGCTAAAATATCTCTAAGGACTTGCTCTCTTATTTGAGAATGTTGTCACATGCCTATTATTTTATGTGCATAACTATGTGCTAATGAATTGTAAATTCTACTATAACTCCTTCCAAGTTTAGTACTATTCTTATAGTTTAGTAACACCTTAAAATACCTAGAGTAGGTATTACTCTTATCATGGTTTGGTCTTGGTTATAAGAATAAGTGGTTGAATACCACACATGGTCTAATTAAAGGTTTTAAATTAGGTTTATCTTGTGCTCCATAAGTAAGTATAGGTTTTAACTAGAGTGGAATTCTGGGGTTCTAATTATGTTTACCTAATGACAATTGGTTTGAATCTTAATTATGGCTTAGGTTTTTAGTTGTGATCACCCAAGTGATCCACAACTAGGTTTGAGATATAATTCTGGGTTGTAGAATTGAGGTAACACCATATTGCATGTGCTAGGGTTATTGTCCCCTAACCATGATAAGGTGGTGTCTTAATTAACATTTTATGTTCTCCTTTAGTTACTAAGATATTGAGAATTGGTTTATCTTCTACCAATTAACTTCTATTATTATCCTCAATTTATCATTAAAGTAACTAAAGTTGTTATAATTCTTTTTTGTAGTTAACTTTGGTCATATAGATATATGGTTTCTCACCATATAAAGCATAGAGTTTAACTCTAAGGTTTTCTTAGGTGGTTTAACTTCTGAAGTATGGATATGGTAGGATTCTACTTATGATCATCACTCAAGTTTATAATAATTAAGGTTTGGCTTCCTAAGTTATCTCTCAAGAATTAGGGTTCTCACTTCTAAGATCAAGTGTTGTCTTGATCAACTAGGGTATAATATCTTTCTTATAGTTTCTAGGGTGGACATGGCTATGGTTGTCTCTATAGATTATATCCCAGGAGAATGTCTGAGAGTATAACTTATAGTTCTACTTAAGGAATGATGAATTAATCATCGGGATGTATGGGTAATTCTCTCCCTAAAGTTCAAGTGTTGCCTCAACTACTTGAGTGTAACTCCATAGCTTGATTTCTCTTATTTGGGAAGGACTTCAATTCTAACCAAGGTTATTCTCCAAAGATAATGATGTGGTCACCAATATCTATGGGTAAAATAAAGAGGTTCTTTCTCTAGGGAAGGTCTTGAGCAATATCCTAGGGTCCTTCTTGAAGATGATGTTGTGATCATATGGATATTTATATCCAAGGTTTACCTCAAGGTTTGGCATTGCTTCTCTAGCAAAATAGGACTCTCACCTCTCTAGGTTTGTTATAAAATGATTTGGAGTAGAGAAGAATATATATTACTGGATTGATCTCCTTGTTATGTTTCCAAGAATGAAATAATATGAATACCATGAGGTTCATGGTAAGATCTTGGATTTGTTTAAGACATGGAAAAGATAAGTGAAGGATAGTTTCTCCATTTATTGTTACTTGATTTCCAATTAAATGGATGTTCATATTTTGTGTCTAGGATTACCATATTATATTCTTTTATAAGATCAAACAATTGTTCATTGAGTAAAGTGTTGTTGTGTTGATTATTAGTTCCATTTGATCTAATCCCTTAGATCAACTTATCTCTACCCAAAACAAGGTTTTGGCAAAGTCACATTGAGGTTTATAGCGCTTGACTTGATGATCTACTTCAATTCCACCAAGGTCAAGTGAAACTTCGATTCATCGTGACAGTTTTTCTTTAAAGCGCGAAAATTCCCCAGATTTTCTATGCATGAATGCAATGCACACATCTGTTTCCTCTCTTTTTTGTAACCCCAAATGCTGGGATATTACACAGGAACTCATGGATCCTCTGAAAGTCCACATCTGAGCGTACTGTCCGGCGACACTGGCAAGTACCACAGACATCACTGCGAAGGGAGTCAAGTTGGCGCCAGATCGCCGCACTCTAGGTGTAGAACTCGTCAACGGTAGAGTCACCCTACTGAAGATCATGCTTCTGGCGCAACACAGATAAATACAGGTAATCCCCAGAAGGCTGATAGCGCTGACGAAGGTGAGACCACATCTCAGCGATAGTAACAAGGCCCATGAAGTCAGAAGCAAACTGTGGCTGAATACTTTGAGAAAGAACGACAGCAGCCCTAGCATCCTCATCACACCACTGAGTAAAGGCGGACATACTATCACGGTAGGAACCAAAAGCCTCGGAATAAGCAAGTACCTGCTACTCATATGCCTCATCAGCAGCATCCTCGGCAGACTTGGCTGCATCCTCAGCAGCCTCAGTAGAATCATCAACAAGGGCCTGTGGCACTGGCGGCGGGGTAGGAGGCACATGAGCAGTGGGATGCGGCGGACAAGAGACCTCGCCGGTAAGAACACCCCACAGGCAAAGACCACGCATGTGAATGCGCATAAAGGCGGCGAACTCTCCATAGTTGGTACCATCAAAGATCACTGGGCACCAAGGAATACTGACATAGCCAGATGAGGAGGGCGCCATTTTTTTGTCAACTCCCAGATCTAGTTCTGGATCTGACACTCGAGCAGAACACGCTCACGCTTGCGATGTGCAAGCCGGCCAGTGGCAGGACCGACCGGAGGCAGGCCGACAGGAGGAGGGGCCGGCGGGAATCGGGCCGGCCGGGGGCGCGCGGGCCAGAGGCACGCCGGCCTGGTGCGGGGCCGGTGACAGGTCAGGCCGGGGCGGGGCTGGCAGGGGAGAGCCGGGGCGGAGCCGGCAGGGGGCGCGCCGGCCAGGGACAGGGCCGGTCAGAGCTGGCCGGAGCAGGGCTGGGGCGGGGCCGCATCGGAGGTGGCCGGAGCAGGGCTAGCCGTGGTTGGACGTGGAAGGAGGTGGTCATGGTAGTAGTAGGCCGGAGGAACAATCACCGGAGAGATTGACGGCAGCGACGGCGGCAACACGGAGTTGCCACGTGCAAGTGAGCTAAACCTAAGCTCTGATACCATATTGTGAATACAAGGGCCAAGAACCAGTACATGTACATGTGTTACAATGTGCAGGAAAGCCCCTCATACACTAGGATATACAAGAAATGGTCTATACATTTGTAACAAGAACATGTTCTAGTGTTCATGTGGGGACCAGGTGCATGTTGACTGCAGTTCAATCCCGAGCTTCCACTTAGGCACACTGAGTATCCTCAAAAAAAAGGGTATTGCACATTGAGATAACATGATACTTATTATGGATCAGAGGGAGTAAAAAAAACACAACTCACAAAGCTAACTACTCATGGAGGGAGGGTCGAGTTGCGACCCTTCTTGCCCAACATTTCTGTGCTTCCTCCTTCCTTTGGCATATTAGCAAGATCATTGTGCACTCCCTTACAGATCATGTCGTCGTGCTCTCGCCACATGGTCCAGATTCCAGGACGAACATGGCATCGAGGTTCCGTGGACACGACTCACCTCAAGGATCCTTTCACAAATGATGAAGAACTTCATGGCATCCTGGAATGCATGTCTTTGTTACAAATTCTTTGCATTTGTGTTAGTTCACTTCAGAGTTTCGACAACTACACTCAACATGAGCTTCGTAAAGGAATTGCATGCACCGATCGGTCCAAAGCACAAGCAGCAGGAAGAAGGCGCCAACTTGTCAACGCATCGAAAGACCAAAAAAGGCCAAGCAGAGTGAAGAGGGCCGGACTTAAAGCAGTGCATACGTGCCTGGAGCATCTCACTCGCTCTTGTCATATTTTATGCGTTGAGAATCCACACTTATATTTTTCTCTATTCACGGCTCTGGGGCTTGCCTGCTTTTGCACCTATTGCCATCAGTTATGGATTGAGCCGTCTCTTCTTCCGTAGCCTTTCGTATCTAACATGCCAGTGCGTGTTTTCATTTCTCTTGTCCCGGGAAGCTAGCAAGAAACCCACAGAGAAGGAACCATGTGATGGATTCAGTTTCTGTGCATCAGAACGACGTAGGAGCAATTCACTGGAGGACAGGATCACAGGAGAAAACTTTCGGTTGGATGAGACCAGAGGAGGAAGGACCCTTCGGCTTTTTTTTTCTTCTTCTATAAGAAGCAGGAAATTCGGTCGCAATATTCTCTCTAGTCCGGGCCGAACCTGTCAAAACTTCCCCTTCAAAAAAAACCTGTCAAAACTTTTGGTTCGATGGAGAAGTGGGTTTGGATGAGGATGCATTTGGAACAATGTGAGGCATCAGAGTAATGGCAACAGAATAGATACGCCCAGCACTAGCTCACTAGACTAGAACTATTATTAACTTTCTTGCATTTCAGCTAAAGATTGTGCTGGGCATTGTTTGGCCTAGTGACCAGGTTGCTTAACCTTCAAACTTTAGTTCTGTGGTCTTGTAGATGACACATACTTGAGCCTATCTGCAAAGTACTCTTTCCTTTTCTTAATTTAATAAATATGCCTTTTCTGTTTCTGCCCAGTAGTTTTTTGTTTATTCTGGATGCATCTAAACTTTATGGAAAATTAATGTTGGGAGACCGAACTATGATGTGTAGGTGTTTATTCTCTACCTATCTTTTTTGCTAATGCTATCTCATATTCAACTTCTGGAAACATTGCTTAGAGGTTACGTATTGGATTCCTGGGATTTTTCAAGCTATACACTGAGCTAGAGAGAGAGAGAACATATGGTGTGATCCACTCGACTGACATTTATGCACCCTACTACATGTTGACATCCATAATTGTAGATTAGCTGAAGAACAAATAGGTTGAGTTGCAGACCCCAATGGCTAAAATGAATTGCTGCGAATATTGCTTCTTATCCTGCATTTCCTAAAGTAGAAGTGTCCTTTTCTTGATCATTTTGGAAAATTGGCGAAGGAATAAATACAGAGCGAAGAAAATTGGCAAAGGGATTAACTTAACATTTTTTAGAACATGCCTAAGGCACCTTTCCTGTAATTCAAAGAACATGCTGAGTATTTTTTTTTCTTTTCTTGGACCGGCAGATGTGCAACTTTACTGTATAACCAAAAGTATTTAGATATCCAGATTCAGCTTATAGGTAGAATGATACACGTAGTACTGCACTTTTGATATACAGATAAACTTCTATGCACGAAATGGATTTATGAAGTGAAGAGTGGCACATATATACAGACTTTAGCATGCTGGGAAAGAGTCAACCTTCAACAGAATCTCTTTGCTTACACTGCACAATATAGAACCTTCCAACCATATATACATGTCAAGAAAGACGGAGAAAAGGCAAAACTACAAACCAACAATGGCACCTGCAACTTTTTTTTCGAAATGGGGAGCACCCCGGCCTCTGCATCGGTAGTCCGATGCACACAGCCTTTTATTATAAAAAAAAACATTCATAGTCACCTGCAACTGACCAAAGCAAAACAGGGGGAGTGGGGCAAAATAAAGCAGAACTATGTGCTAACTAATTAAGGATGCGTCACCACTCACTACTACCAGCTAAAACCTAAACTATGGGTTAACACAAATTTTAGTGGGAGAATATAGCATGTTAGTGCTGGAATGGAAATGCAATTAACAAAACCAGTGATTCCCGAATAAGCTATACTCTGGTAACTAATAGGATAGCAACCCGCAAATAGTACTACAAATAATTGAAGGGGAGTAATAGACAAACTGATCATATCAACACTTCTCGTGGTGCCATGGTCATCATGAAAGGCACATCTTGGGAAGATATAACACACTGAGCAGAGGACCATGACCTGTAATTCGTCTATCACCATTGTCGTTTTAAGATCAGGGAATATATATTGTTCAAGTACGTCAACATCAGCATGAAGGCTCCAACAAATCCACTTGGTTTCTGCAAGAAATTAGTATAGACAGATTAGCTGGTATACTTACTCCAATAACTTATAGAAAACTTTTGCAAAGTAGCATCAACCTAGATATGCTTTAAAGTGTGATAGTGGAGCCTGGCTGAGGGTGTTGCACAGAAAGATGAAGGAACACATGGTGTTTTGGGTAATTATCCCTTGCTTATACTAGTCAGCGGGAAAGGGGAGCACAGTCTCCTTAAGCAGATTTGAGGCTCTAACTCCATAATTTTAGTTTCAACACTCTACGCTGATACCTAAATGCTCAGCTGGCTCTTCCTACAAAACCATATGCCGAAAGATAGCATGGCTGGCCCCTCTAAATGTTATGGAATTTCGAAGATCTACTAGTCAGCTATTTAACTAGGGTAAAGCTCTAACGGAAAACTTTCGGTGCCCAAACAGTGACCACTGACCAGAGTGCATTTCAGCCATTGGATCGCCAGTAGATGGCCCAGATCAACTGTGCACCGGCGAGTCCATGAGACATTCGATCTGAGATGTCCGTTGCGAGATACGATGAGATGAACGGACTTCATCGCTTGTTCCTTCACGAAGCACTCTGTTAAGTTTCACCCACCCAAGTCAAATGCATGTGTGGGAGTCCAGTACTACACTTCCCTCTGAGCTCAGAGCTCAGACTCAGTGTCTTCTTCTAAGATACACCTGAAATAAGAAAGGTCAAAGGATTTCAGGAGCACCACATGCTTCTGTCTGTCTCTCTTCTCTTGTAAGTTCTCCTTCCATGTAGACATGGTTAACTTCTGAATCTGCCTCTTCTTTGCTTCACTTGATTGCTTTCCTTCCTTTAGACTGACCATTGTGTGTTCTTCTCTGAGGTTGTCTGGTCTCTTGCTTCCCTTGTGTGCAGGGAAGGGATGAATTGGGGAGGTTTTGTTTTGCTCAAGCACTCAGGTGCAGTAGATTATGTTCAGAAGCCTCCACCTGCAGAACCAGAATTAGTAGGAAACTGAAAACAGAGTCCATTTTAGATATCATGAATCTTTATGCTCAAATTCTTAATAAGTATACTAAGAACAGGCTGTGAAGTTGGGGAAATTGCAATGTTATTGCCAAAACTTAAACTCATTTTATTTTTTTCTCAACTTCTCTCCCCATATATCAAGATGCTTATAACAATGGGTTATAACAAAAATAAATTAAAAAATAAAATTATGTGTGTCGTGTACTGTGGCATGTAAATAAGATACAACATATCTGTTGTGGCGTTCACTAAAAACTGCATAGGGCCCAAGTGGGTACCTTTATTCCAGCAGTAGCATCATTTATTTCAAAACAATAGTTACTGGGTCATTGTGTCTCATCTTTATATTCGATAGTCTCACTGGATCCAATCTATGGACTTGAGATGGAAATGATAATTTGTAACTGAAACCAATTTTCATCATTGCAATTAGGATTTCATTAACCTGAATCTTCCTTCCTGTTTTTCAGTTGTAGGTTCTTGTCAGACTTCTCTCTGAACATTATTGTCTTGCTGCTTTGTGTGTTCCATTCTTCTCAGTTCGCTCTGCTGGTCTTCTCACACACTTTATTTTGCTATTCAGTAATGCGGCTACCTGGCACTAATTCAGATTAAACTGATCCTTCTGTGTTCCATCAAGCACAAATTCAGAATAAATCGAGCAGTGTTTGTGCTCCCGAAAAACAAAACAAACGGAAAATAGTTTCAGAAAGCATGAAGTTAGTAGCTTTCGGATTAGTTTTATTGGGGTGCCTCCAATCTTTGGCAGCTCCTGACCGCCAAGGTAAATCCCTTATATTTTGATATATATTTAAATATCTTTGCCACATCAGATATTACTTTACATGGTCAGCATTAGGTTATTTCATATTTAATTGGAATATTTTACTGCGAACTATTGATTATTTCTATTTGACTAGACTATCAGTTGGAGATTTGCTTCCCTGTCTTATAAATTATAATTAGCCAAGTATGTTTTATATAAACAGTATAGTTACCATAGTAATCCTATGGAATGTGTTGTAAATGTGGCCTAAAATTGAGCTACTAATACACCAGTGCTGGCTAGTGCATATCAACCACTCCTTCAATTGCTTAGTAGATTTTCAGTTCTATTCCTAGGGAGCATAAAACTGTAAAAGCACTTCTCATCAAATATTAAATATTTAATTGTTTTAATGAATTGGATTACTTTTGGTTTGCATCAGTTAGGATCCAGATTGCAAGTGAAACACTGAACATATACATTCTCTTGTATTTAGTGCCTACATCATAATCTTGCAAACAAAATGACTTCTTTTCTCAGTCATAGCACTGCATGAAATAAGGATGATGCTCACCGACAGCCGTGGTGTTTTGAAAGACTGGAATGATAATCAAGTTAGCCCCTGCTACCTTGCTAATGTTAGATGTGATCAACACGGCGACGTTATTGGAATGTAAGTGAAAGAATTCATCTCAAGTACTTTAAAAAAATACACTCTGGCCTATGAGCATAGTGAAATCTTCACTACTTCTACTAAATAATTTTTGAAATGCTTGATACCAACCTCTAATTAGAACACTTGAAAGCCTCTCATCAGAAAACAAGGGTTTCACTTCGGCAGCACATTCTTCATGATCAACTCATTCATCCTTTTACTATTATAATACGAGTTCTCCGTAGCAATTTACTCATGTTCAGGTGACTACATGCTAGTTTCTCATTTCCAAATTTGCGTAACTTTGAGCTCGTCGAGATTAAGTGGAGTCTTGTCGCCCAGCATTGCAACGATAACAACTTTACAGCAGCTGTAAGTTCAGTTATCTATGTTGTGAATAGGCAACTAGTATTCACTGGGGGCCAAAGGCTACTACATGTACATGTGTTACAATATGCAGGGAAGCCCCTCATACACTGGGAATATACACTAAAGGGATCTATACATCACTAACACCCCCCTCAAACTCACGGTGGATCAACAACACTGAGTTTGGAGAGAAAGAACCCATGCTGTGCTCTAGTCTGGGCCTTCGTGAAGAAGTCAGCAAGCTGTAGCTCGGAAGGCACAAACTGAAGAGCCATAACCTCATCATGCACAACATTACGCACAAAGAAGGCATCAACGCCAATGTGTTTGGTGAGCTCGTGCTTCAATGGATCACGTGTCAGATAAGAGAGGAGTCGGGGCGTCAGCAGAAACACCAACGTCCTCCAGTAACCAAGTCACCTCTGCCGTCAGGAGAGCCATCGCTCGCAACTCAGCCTCGACACTCGTAGGTGAGACAAAGACACAGTAGGCAGAAAGATACTTGCGATCCGATGGATCACTAGCCCAGGTAGCATCTGAGTAGGTCTGGAGCTGTAAGGAGCTAGAGCGAGGAAAGAAAAGACGACGGGAGATAGTGCCACGAAGATAACGGAGGACACGAAGGAGATGACTATAGTGGACACTAGTGGGAGCAGATGTGGACCGGGTATGAGATGTTAGGACGGGTGACAGCAAGGTAGACAAGGTTCCCAACCAAGTGACGATAGCGAGTCGGATCCAGAAGAGGATCACCATCAGTAGCACGGAGATGGACATTGAGCTCCATAGGAGTCTCTACAGTGCGCTCATCACCAAGGGCGGCACGAGTGAGAAGATCCTGAATATACTTCTCCTGGGAGATATAGAAGCCATCGGAGGTAGAAGAAATCTCAATCCCAAGAAAGTAGTGAAGAGGACCAAGATCAGTCATGAGGAACTGATCACGAAGACGGGCCTTGACAAAGGCAATGTACTCAGGGTCGTCACCTGTGATGATCATGTCATCGACATAAAGAAGGAGAGTCCAACCACGAGAAGATGTGTGGACAAAGAGCGCAGGATCATGGGCGCTGGGGACAAAACCAGCAGAGGTCACCACAGAGGCGAAACGCTGAAACCAGGCGCGAGGGGCTTGCTTAAGGCCATAGAGAGAGCGCCTGAGACGATAGACCACGCCATCGGGAATAGAGTACCCAGGAGGTGGCTGCATGTATACCTCCTCACGTAACTCACCGTTAAGAAAAGCATTCTGCACATCAAGCTGAGAGACAGACCAGTGACGAACAAGAACAACGGCAAGAAGAGTACGAACAGTGGTCATGTGAGCCACTGGAGCAAAGGTCTCGTCGTAGTCACGGCCATGCTCCCCGCTCGAAAGCCACGAGCCACAAGACGAGCCTTGTAGCGCTGAAGAGAACCATCAGAGCGAGTCTTGATCTTGTAGACCCACTTGCAGGTGATGGGACGAACAGAGGGAGGAGGAGTGACAACATCCCAGGTGCCAGTACGCTCGAGGGCAGCAATCTCTTCAGCCATCGCTAGCTGCCATTCGGGATGAGCAACAACATCCCGGGAAGAGGTCGGCTCAAAAACAACAGAGAGGCCATAGTGAGTGGGAGAATAGCGATCAGGAGGACGACGAGGACGAGCACGAAGATGATGAGGCGGCTCGGGTGGAGAGGGCATGTCACCAGAGGTGGAGGGCATGTCAGGAGGAGCATCATCAGCCTCACGTGGTCGACGGGAGTAGTGAAAAGGGTAAGGAGGGACCACCGTAGGCGAGGAAGGTGACATGGGAGAGGAAGGTGTGGAGGGTGGGGAAGGTGGTGAGGGAGGAGAGGTGGGTCTGGTGGGTGAAGGAGTAGAAGGTGGTGAGAGACTCGGCGGAGCAGGACCTGGGGCACAGGAGGAGGTGAGTCAGGGAACATGAGAAAAGAGATATCATCCACCAAGAAGGAAGAGGAGGAGGGACGCGGGTAGAAGGGACGGGACTCGGCAAAAATGACGTCCCGAGATATGCGCATCGGACGATCAATAGGATCCCAACACTTATATCCCTTGTGCTCAGGACTGTAGCCAAGAAAGACACTCAACAGATTGAGCAGTCAGCTTGGTGCGTTCGCGTGGAGCAAGAAGAACATAGCAAACGCAACCAAAAAGACGAAGGGTCGAATAATCAGGAGCGCGGCCAGTAAGACGCTCAAGAGGCACCCTGCAGGGCCGTGGAGGGCTGGAGGTTGATGAGATAGGTGGAATGGACACAGCCTCAGCCCAGAAGTGAGGAGGAAGAGAGGCGGTGATCATCATCGCACTAGCCATCTCAAGCAGGTGGCGATGCTTGCGCTCAGCCACGCCATTTTGGGCATGGGCGCCAGCGCAGGAGAACTGTGCAAGAGTGCCCTGCTCAGCAAGGAAACCACGCAACAGCTGGGAGATATACTCACCAGCAGAATCAACCGAAATACACGAATAGGCGTGGAAAACTGAGTATGGACCATGGCAGCAAAACACTTATATATCGAGAGAACCTCGCGACGAGAAGTCATAAAGTAGATCCAAGTGTGGCGAGAGAACTCATCGATAAAAATAACATAGTAGCGTTGGCCCCCCTTGGAAGCAAAGGGAGCCGGACCCCATACATCAGAATGAACCAAATCAAAAGGACGCTGAGATACAGACTCACTAGTAGGATAAGGTAACTAATTCCCGTTTACCAAGCCTACGAGCCCTAACAACCCCGAAGCGAGACATCTCCCGAGACGGACCCCGTAAGACCTCGACGAAGTAAAGACGAGAAGCGAGAACCACAAAGATGACCAAGACGATGATGCCACTGCTGAAAGGAGGCGGTAGTGGAAGCAGCAAACACACGCGGTGCAGTCGGTGAAGTGGTAGAAGAAGGAACATGAAGCCAGTCAAGCTCCCAAAGTCCTCGAGAATCACGGCACCGAGGGCCAGCCCCAACCAGTGCCCGGATGTGAGTGTCCTGAACAGAACAAAAATCAACATCAAGAATGACCCGACAACCAGAATCAGTGAGTTGAGCAGCGGAAAACAAGTTCATGGTAAGGCGGGGAACATAAGAAACATAAGGAACGGAAAAGAAGGGAGTAGAAAGAGTACCGCGACTAGCAACAGGAAGAGAAGTACCATCAGCAGTAAGAACATGAACAGGAAGAGGGAGAGATCGAAGAGAAGAAAGAGAGGAAGAATCAAGGGACATGTGGAAAGAAGCTCCAGAATCCGAACCCACGAGGATGTACCTGACTGTGTAGAGGAACCAGCCACAGAGGCAGCAGTACCCATCGAAGCAGAGCCAGAGGAGGCAAGGAGGCGCTGAAGCCTCGCAATATCCTGCTCAGTGAAGCCGGTGGTGATAGGCGCTGAAGGTGGAGCACATGGAGGCACTCCTCACTGCTTCTGATAGATAGCAGTCGGACTCAAGGTGACCAGGCCTCCAACATTGAGTGCAGAACCGAGGAGGACGAGGGCGACCCCCACCGCGAGAGGGGCGAGCTCCTCCAGTAGCAGCAGGCACTGGTGTGGGTAGAAGCGGCGGTGCTAGTGTAACCGGTACTCGAGCAGCAAGAATAGAAGGTGTCCCAAGTAGACCAGCACCACACAGACGAGTCTCCTCAACACGGAGCTCAGTCAACACCTCTGAGAGAGGAACACGGCCCCGAGCAAACAACTGGGCACGACGGGGCTCAAACTCTGAATGAAGTCTAGACAGGAACTCATGGATCCTCTGAAAATCCATATCTGAACGTACTATCCGGCAACACTGACAAGTACCACAGACAACACTGCGAAGGGAGTCAAGTTGGCGCCAGATAGCCGCACTCTGGGTGTAGTACTCATCAACAGTAAAGTCACCCTACTGAAGATCATGCTCCTGACGCAACACAGATAAATACAGAGAATCCCCAGAAGGCTGATAGCGCTGACAAAGGTAAGACCACATCTCAGCAACAGTACCCAGGCCCATAAACTCAGAAGCAAACTGTGGTTGAACACTCTGAGAAAGAACGGCCGGCAGCAGCTCTAGCATCCTCATCACACCACTGAGTAAAAGCAACCAAACTATCACGGTAGGAGCCAAGAGCCTCTGAATAAGCAAGTACCTGCTCCTCATATGCCTCATCAGCAGCAGCCTCGGCAGACTTGGCTGCATCCCGATCAGCCTGAGTAGCATCATCAGCGCACTGACGGCGGGGTACGAGGCACAGGAGCAGTGGGATGTGGCGGACAAGAGACCTTGCAGGTAAGAAGACCCCACAGCCGAAGACCACGCATGTGAATGCGCATAGTTGGTACCATCAAAGATCACTAGGCATCGTGGGATACTACATAGCCAGACGAAGAGGATGCCATCTTGCTCTTTCTCCGTTTTTTTAGATCTGGATCTGGCAACCAGAGGCAGAGCTGGCCGGGTCGAGCTTTACCACGGGCGGCCGGAGGAGAGTCAGCCGGGGCAAGGCCAGCCGGAGGAAAGCCGGCCGGGGCAAGGCCAGCCGGGGCAGGGCCGGCCGGGGTAAGGCCAGCCGGAGGGGGGGCGACCGTGGCGGCCTGAGGCAGGGGCTGCCGGCCGGAGACTTGGTTGGCCGGGGCGGTGCCGGCCAGAAGCGGACGGGGCAGGGCCTGCCGGCGGCTGGGGCGGCCGGGACGGGGCCTGCAAGGCCGGCCGGAGGCGGAGAGCAGTGGTGGCCGACAGGATCCGGCAGGTTGAGCCCAATTTGAAGCTCTAGAACCGACGGAAATGGCCAAAAATTTTGGAAATCAACTCGATCCCAACGAGAACGGGAGAGGAAGAGGGAAGTGGAGCAGCGGCGGCCGGAAAGATCATCGGCGGCGGCGCGGATCAAGCACGGAGTTGCAGCGTGCAAAGAGCTAAACCTAGAGCTATGATACCATGTTGTGAATAGGCAACTAGTATTCACTAGGGGCCAAAGGCCAGTACATGTACATGTGTTGCAATATGCAGGGGAGCCCCTCATACACTGGGGGAATATACAGTAAAGGGATCTATACGTCACTAACAATCTACTCTGCAACTATGTTGTATTTCAAGATTACACTTTACAAGAAAGAGTCTAATCAAACATGCATCTCACTTTTCCTTCCAAAAGGGATGACTTTCTGATTATTACATACTTGTTTTCAGGTTATTGGACGGTAACAGCATAACAGGAGGAATTCCACAAGAGCTAGGGAACCTATCAAATTTAATGACTCTAAAACTTGGAAGAAATAAATTAAATGGCTCGATACCTGAATCTGTTGGCCTTCTTTCAGAGCTCCAAAATCTGTAAGTGAGCCCATAACTCGTGTTATCATGGCTGAAGAACAGCTCTAACACTGATATCTTGGACAGGGATCTAAGCCAAAATTTGTTGATTGGCAACATTCCGAGCTCTTTGTCAAATCTTTCATCATTGAACAATATGTAAGTTGGATTTTGGTGCTGATTTATCCATAAAACTTGTGCAACAGTGAATTTCACCAACAATATTCATTATTACTACTTTTTCACATAAATAAAAGACAGCTCTATTATCTTATGATATATGATAACTCGTGTTTTGCAGCAATCTTGCATATAACAGTCTTAGCGGTGAAATACCAGAACAGCTACTTCAGGTGTCCCAATATAAGTACGTATATCTTTAGTATTTAAATTATGTTATACAAACAATTTCATGTGTACCACTTTACAGTTTACATAATAATTGAAATTAAGTTTTTCCAGCTATACAGGCAATCATTTTAATTGTGACCAGCACTTAACTTCATGTGCGGGAGGCACTAATAAGACAGGTGATTTAGATAGCCACATAGCAATATATATTGAACCCTACATCTGTAAAAAAAATAACATATATTGTCAAACTAAATGATTGGTAATAGCAACAGGTGGATCAAGGAACTCCAGACTCAAGGTGATTATTGGAAGCATTGGTGGAGCAGTCACACTGATTGTGTTTGTAGTTCTATTTCTGCTATGGTGGCAAAGAATGCGCCACCATCCTGAAATATACATTGATGTTGCAGGTTCATTCAGCAAGATCACTACAAAAAAAAATCGAATTTATATCATAATTAAAATTTCAATGATGACGAACATTTTCCATGAGTTGAACCATTTGCTTCAATTTTTAGGTCAGCATGACCACAGCCTAGAGTTTGGGCAGATAAAGCGTTTCTCGTGGCGAGAACTCCAGATTGCAACCAATAATTTCAGTGAGCTAAGTGTTCTTGGCAAGGGCGGTTTTGGTAAAGTGTACATAGGAGTGCTTCCAGGTCCAGACGGTAAGAAAGTTGCAGTCAAACGACTGTTTGAAGTGGGAAGCCCTGAAGGTGAAATGGCTTTCCTCAGAGAAGTGGAATTGATAAGCATTGCTGTGCATAAGAACATATTAAGATTAATAGGGTTCTGCACAACGCCGACAGAGCGGCTCTTGGTATACCCTTTCATGGAGAACCTGAGTGTTGCTTCCCGTTTAAGAGGTACTAAGATAACCTCTTCATCATTATAAAAGTCTATTAATATTTCTATTTAATTGGTCTTTGTTTAGGTGTGTCAGCTGGGTTGACGTATGCAATTGTGTTGTATCAGTTAGTGTAGACCAGAAACTAGAGTGCAGGTTGTAAATGTTCAGTAAGTGAGAAAATAGATATTATGAAGTACTACATCAGTTCCTAAATATAAGAAGTTTTGGTAGGTAGGTAGGGGTGTGCAAAATCCCACACCGTACAAACCGGGAATTCATTCTTCTTCACAAAATCAACCTCAACTTCGAGTTTAGTGCAAAAAAACTGAACTAGCAAAAATCGGTCAAACCGTGAGACCGTATTTGTCCACCCCTATTGGTAGGCTATGTTAGAACAGAGGTATATTAAATTATCTCTAAGTTCTATACCGGACATTTGTTTCATTATATGTTTTTTAGGATAATACTATATCATATAATTCATTTGTGCAACACTACTGCTAATGGAACTTAAACAATTCCAGATATAGAACTTAATGAACAAACATTAGATTGGCCAACAAGAATGAGAATCGCACTTGGTGCTGCCCGTGGTTTGGAATATCTTCATGAGCACTGCAACCCCAAAATCATCCACCGTGATGTCAAGGCCGCCAATGTCCTACTTGACGGGAAGTTTGAAGCAGTCATAGGAGACTTTGGGCTGGCGAAGATGATGGACATGGGGAGAAACACAGTGACAACGGGGGTCCGCGGGACAATGGGCCACATAGCTCCTGAGTACTTTAAGACGGGAAGGCCATCAGTGAAGACAGACATATTTGGGTATGGTGTCATGTTATTAGAGATTGTGACAGGTGAGCGTGCAATTTTCCCCGACTTCATGGAAGGAGCTGGCGAGGTCATGCTCATTGATCAAGTAAGATAGTACTACTTTACTGAACTGTTGTTTATAAGTAACCAAGTAAAGATTATATTGCATGATGTTTCTGAAATCTTATGAAACTAGAGTAACCAAAAGCATTCTGATGTAGCCATTCTCACCTTAATAACTAATATGTGCAGCAGTTTGGTGCTTAAATATGAGCACTATGCAATATGTTTAGGCTTGTGGTATGAACAATGAAATTTCCTTGCATTTTCTACTAATATCTTGGCTTGCATACTCACATGGTTGACTCATATGAGATTGACTAATTAATCTGAAGGTGAAATTGATGATGCAAGAAGGGCGATTGGAAGAAATCATAGACCGCAATATAAACTGTGGATATGACTCTCAAGAGCTAGTAAAAATTATCCAAGTAGCACTCCTCTGCACCCACATTAACCCTGGTCAACGCCCTGCTATGTCGGAAGTTGTGCATATGCTGGAAGGAAATATTGTGCTGAAAGATCGGTGGGAGGAGTGGCAGCAAGCTGAGCTTACCCGCCGGAAGCAGTATGAGAATAACCAGCACCGCAAATTATTCAGCTTCAGTGAGGAATCACTCAACATCCATGAAGCCATTGAGCTATCTGGTGGCAGATGAGCTGCAAGAATATCTAAACATAACATGGTTTCACTTGCCTCTTCGTTAGAAAGAGGAAATATCAAAACTCAGAAATGTTTTTGCAGATATTATCTATCAGGAATACTCAAAAGAATTGGGAAGAAAATGCAAGCGGGTTTATAGAATCATTGATAGCACTATTTATAAGTAACTGCACATAGTATGTGGTGCTGTTAACACAGTGTTGTACTGTTGTGCTTCTACATCTAGCTCACACATTACTAACCTATGTATAGTTGATTTTATCTGTGTGCACATGTCTTGCACATGAAATTTTCTGATATGTGTATGACTATAGTTGCTTGTTAGATAAGCCCAGTATATAATTTCTTGAAAAGTTTAGTCAAAATTCCATCATGCATCTTTCAAAATCCTTTGATTTCGAAATGGGAACTTGTCCCAGCCTCTGCATCAATTGATGCATACGGCTTTTTATTAACCTTATTACTTTTTATTAATCTTTCAAAATCCTAACTAGAGATAAATAAACTGACAAACAATAGCCTAAGAGAACTGCACAGCAATGTTTTCCACAAAGGAAAATCTGGAATTTTAAGGGTGATTGGAGCAATGAAGGTGACCATCAATGAAGATAAAACCAACAAACAAGAATCAAGATATTATTTATTAGTTATTAATTATTATACAAGGGAACATGTGTAAATACAAGCAATGGTCATATGGAGCTCAACACCAAACATGTACAGTGAGAACACATAAAAGGAGGTCAGTACATGAGAAAGAATCAAAGAAATCTCCACTTCAGTCACCAACTGTGGCGCAGATGACACTGTATAATCAACATGATTGCTTAGGCACTACTAGTTTCCTTAAATATCAGCGAGCATCAAGATTTTCCTGACAAAGGCATGAATTCCCGGAGTTATGAGCACCATCATCTGCTTTGGCCAGTTTTCAGGTCGTACTTTCATTCAAAGAGACTTCTCGCGATATTATTTGCAACCGTTAGATATTTTAACTAGCCCGCTCCCAATTTTTGCAGCAGATTTTCTGATGTCCAACTAGCTTGACATTGAGAATTAGGATAAGAGCCCTAGCAGGAAACAAGCATCCAAACCCCAGGTACACGCGGCTCAACTGTTGTCATATCTGGGATAATTAAGAACGACGAAAGAAACCAACATCAGCAACGAGCATGGTTCAGATAAGAAGCATCAGGTCTGCAGAAAGTAGAAAAAAAATCAGGAAAACTATGATGTTCAACGTTCAAATCCACAGTGCAACTATGTTGAACAAATCATATTTGCATTTACAAACACAACTACCCTAAAAAAAACTTTGTCTAATCAGGTCTGCGGAAAGTAGAACAAAAAACAGAAAACTACGACATGTATTGTTCGAATGTGCAGTTCAATTATGTTCATGAATGATATTTGCATTTACAAGCAAAACTATCCTAAAACAACTTTGCCTTAAGTAATATAGGATGAACAAGGAAGCCATGAAGAAAACATGGTCATGAAATAAAAGCTACTCCCTCTGTTCCTAAATATAAGACGTTCTGTCAGTTTATAAAGTTTGCGAACCCATCTGCGTATCAGAGCCTTCATATTGTTTGCGAACTATGTGGTGCCAAAAAAACATGCAATTCAGACAACAACACAGAGAAACAATATACACTAGTAGGAATATCATAGGATAAAGTTTGCGAACCCATCTGCGTATCAGAGCCTTCATATTGTAGAAAATGTGTGACCTGTCAGTGAAGAAACTCACTACTGTGAATAAGGATAACATGAAATTAGATCTTGAGAAGCATAGAGGGTATAGAAGAGCAGAGATAACCTTCATATAGCAGGCATATGGATTTTGTTGAATATCTCCAACATAGACTTGTTCTCCTGTACAGACAGAAATTCTTAAATCTAGTGTCAAATTAAAATACAGTTGATGGTGGTGGACTATCAGTTGCCCCAGAATAAGCAACAACCTTCTTTCTTTTCACATGTTTATGCACACGCCATTTATGTCATCAAGCAGTTCTCAGTTTCTCACCCAGTACACTGACAAAAATCAGGTCACATAGACCTTGGCCTGGAAATCATATAAGACCAGTGAGTATGCAAAAGCCGAACTTTGAGCAACTAATATTTAGAAATAACTTTCGAAGGAGTCATGGCACATATAAGAAAATCATACAATTTTACAATCATTTGATTAGCATTGCAACCGCTGAAGAACAATGAGCACCTCCTGTAGAATATTTCTTACATATCAGTGCAAGCTATTGGATTGCTCTTCCAATATTCGTAATTAAGCTAGACTACAGCATTGTTTTCTTGAAAGCTGGTGATTCTTTTCGAGATCTTATCAGATACTTCAGAAGCTAGGGCGTATCTATTGTTGGTGTAGCATGAATTAATGAAGCCAGTATAAGTCACATGGTCAACAGCCCAATCCTTGTCCAAAGCACGTTTCAGGAAAAGACTTGCATCATCCACATTTCCTGCAGCACTGAGCTTTCTAACTAGCACGCTTATTGTGTGAGTCTGTCGCCGTTTATCCAATCTATCCAATATCGATACAGCAACACTTGTCTTCTCTCTCCTGCAATATTCAAAAGCTAAAGTGACAGGAGTTACTTCACATGGCACCAAACATTTATCAAGCATGCCCTCGTATAATGACCGAGCTTCCTCTAGCCTCGATTCCTTGCAGAACCCACTTATTAGAGCACCATAAGTTATAGAATCAGCGAGGCATCCATTTTGAACCATTCTCTCAAAGACCCTCAAAGCTGATGTTGATTTGCCAACTTTACAATAGCCTGCAATCATTGAGGTATAAGTTTGTGTGGTTGGCACTAATTGTATCGCAAGACACTTGTCAAACAGCTTTTGGCTTTCTTCCATTTGTCTCTGCTGACAATATGTAGCTATAAGGGTGGTGTATGTTTCTATATCAGGATGGCAACCATTTTCCACCATCCGGTTGAACAAATCTAGAGCATATGTTATGTGACCTTGTTTGCAGTGTTGAGTTATCAGTATAGTATATGTCACCTTATCAAGCTCAAGCCCTTGACTAGTGGCCCTCCGGAGCACCTTGTAGGCCTCTTGAATTTTACCTTTCTTGCAGAGGCCATCAATGACAGCATTGTATGTGTAAATGTTGGGCAGGAAGCCTTCACTAGTCATCTTATTTATCAGCTCAAAGGCACGATCAAAGCTGCCTCCTTTGCAGTGCCCACTAATAAGCGTAGTGTATGTGTTTGTGTTTGGCGCCAACTCCTGCTCAACCATCCTTCCCAGCAGCATCTCTGCTCGAGCAAGCTTGCCCTCTTTACAGTACCCTCCAATCATCACAGTGTATGTATGCACATTCGGCTTGTATGAACTACTCTTGATGAGCTTCAAGAAAAGCCGGAACGCCCTCTCCGTCCACCCAATCTTACAGAGCCCGTCAATCAACGACGTGTGTGTGTACACATTCGGCTTCAACCCTTTTCTGACCATCTCCTCCAGTACATGGAAGGCCTGCTTGACGTGTCCTCTTTTACACAGACCATCAATCCACGCGGTGTAATTGACCACATTGGGCGGCGTTCCCATCTCCAGCATCCTCCTGAAGAACTCGGACACATCCCTGAATCGCCCCTTCTTGCAGAAGGTCCGCACGAGCACCGTGCATGTCGCGTTGTCCAGGCAGAACCCCTGCTCCCACATTTCTGTCAGCAAGGCGTCCACCTCCTCCACCTGGCCTTCCCTGCAGCACCCCAAGACCAGCGCCCGGAAGCTGCGAGCGTCGGGGCACACCCCGCCGCGCGTTACCATTCCATCGAACACCTTGCGCGCATAGACGAAGTTCCCGGTGTCAAGCCCAGCTCTAAGGATCCAGTTGGCTGTTTCGACGCAGAATGGCAGACCGTGGCTGCGCATCTCGAAGACCATGTCCGCGGCCTCCGGGAGCCGACCTGCCTCGGCGAAGGCAGCGACCATCCGGCGCATGGCCTCGTGCGCCATGGGGAGGCTGCCCCTCGCAACGAAGGTGGTCGCGGCGGTGACGTAGAGGCGCATGAGCTGGCGAACGTCTGAGCGGGACGCCAGGCGGCGGAAGAGCGCGAGTGCCGCCGCGGAGCCATCGGAATCGGCGACGGAGGAGAGCGCCACGATGGCATCGTCGGGCGCGAGCGCGCCCGGGTCGTGGTCGCCGAGCGAGGAGATGCGGGAGGTGGCATCGGAGGTAGGAACGGGAGGTGGAGGCGGGGCGTTGGATGTGGTAGTGGTGGAGAAGGACGAGAACTTGGGGATGAGGCGGCCATGGCGATGGCGAGAGAGCGTCTGCATGGACTCCTGCTGCAGATGCTCACTTCCTCTTTCGAAAATGGTTTCAAAGACTCCAAAGAATTCTTGGCGATATGAGGTGGTCCTCCAGAGTCTAACTTACTCAAATTGGTATCATTTGGACCTGGAGTTCTGAAATTTATTTTGAAATTCCATAGGTGTGATGTTTGGTTGCCACAGAATTAGGCTGCCATTTCATTTAGAAAATCCAAAGAAAATAATGTCGTCGTTTGGTATCCATCATTTGGGCCTGGAATCCTAGAATTCATTTTGGAATTCCATAGGTGGGCTGTTTGGTTGCCACAGAATTGTGCTGTCATTTCATTTAGGAATTCTAGCAAAATGACTCCATGGGTAAACATGATTCCAAGCTGAAACCTGTCATTTGCAATTCTCTATGGAAGCCTCTACACATTCAATATTGAATTCTACTTCGTCATTTGCAATTCCTGTGGCAACCAAACAAGTGTATATTTCTGAAATTACAATGTAAATGAAATGAATACATGTATTCATTTTCAAATGCTACAAACGAAATGAAAGCCTGGCTTCCAAACGACCTCTCATGGGTAAACACAATTCCGAGCTGAGAACTGTCATTTGCGTTTCTCTATGGAAGCCATTTACAAATTCAATATTGAATTCTATTGTCATTTGCAATTTCTATGGCAACCAAACAAGTGTCCATTTCTGAAATTACAATGTAAATAAAATAAATACATCTATTCATTTCAAAATGCTACAAATGAAAGGAAAGACTGGCTTCCAAACGACTTTACAAGTTATTTGGTATCCATCATTTGGACCTGAAATCTTGGAATTCATTTTGGAATTTCATAGGTGGGTTGTTTGGTTGCCATAGAATTAGAGCATCATTTTATTTAGGAAATCCAGCAAAATGACACCATGGGTAAACATGATTCCAAGCTGAGAGTTATCATTTGCATTTCTCCATGAAAGCCATTTACAAATGTGGTCCACACATGCCCAAACAAACTATTGCAATCCGTTTTAAATTTGTTGATGTAGATTTGGTCTAATACACACCACGTTTTAATTACAGGTTCGCTCATTTTGAAAAAACTGCGTCAACTATAATCAATAAATCCAAACCACGATTATGTTGAACAAATACATGTCAACTACTTTCAAATTCTAAAATTCCAATTCGACCAAAGTTTAAGCATTATAATGGACCAAGTGCGCATCACCTCATCCGAAATGGTCATCATCATAGCAAATATATCATCCCAAATAGATGATTCAAATACAAATGTAATGAGAAATTAAAACCATCCAAATACAAAGATTATGAAAAAAGAAAGTTCAGCCACATTGCTCCACTCTGAACATCACATACCGACCATTGACAATGTCAGTCAGTGCCCCACCGCAGTCATAATTGGTGTGTGCTTGTGTGGCTTCTACGTCGCACATTATGGTTTTGCTAAAACACTGAAAATGAATACACGCGAGGTATCTACGTACTATATATTCTCTAATGAAAGTGACTTATTTCTACTGCTAGGTTTCTATATTAATCATTATAGGTTAAAACATCGTGGACTGAGGCTGTGATGATCCGGAGCTACATTGGAGAGTTCCACCACGACGGATCCTAATCTATAATATCTATAAAGTTCATCCCCACTAAAATGTATTTAATGTTTGCAAACTCAAATCTGGTGAAGCCACATCATCCTAATTATTCCTACCGTCCGATTCCAAATAGATGATCGTCTTTTTTCCATTGTAGCGTTGGCCCAATCATCGACAACAGAAGTGTTTTGTCACAGGCTGCACGTTTGTTGTCAGCATGCAACGATCTGAAGCCTTTTCGACCATCAGCATTAATTGGAGGCACTAACCATTAGCGCTTCCCCTTCTCAATGAAACGTCCCAATTATCTCTTTGCTTCGATCATTTGCCTCTTCGCTTCCAGCCTTCATACCGAACCTTCATCATCTCCCCGTACCTTCATCATCTTCCCGCACTAGATAATTCCGACCCAAACTGGCAGATGCAGATGTGCTATGTGGAGGACTAGCAGATGCAGACTTCAATATCTCCCTCCTCCTATTATATATGTCGTACAGCCTTATGAAGTCCTATCTCAGTGATTATATCCATGCTACGGCATTCTATAGATGGCGAGGGCTTAAATTTGTTGGATAGATCACGGGCCTATTTTTCTCTGATTCTCTGCCCTCTCTTTGTTTTTTTTTCTGTTTGCTTTCATACTCAGATCAGATCTACATCACCATCAACAGACCGAGGTACTGCTCTGCACCTACTCGCCGCACATATGGATCCTGCTTACTGTCGTTATTGCTTTCACGGATTCATCTTGGTCTACTGATTTTCCATTCTCTTATTCCAGCATACAAAATCCCCCTTCTTGATGGTGGCCCTGTGTCAACACCACTCAAATGGCGGTAGCAGGTGATTCACGAGTCAGATAGAACGCATGCAGATGCCTCGCTCCACTCCACCAGGGCATGAGAGCTCGATGTTTTATCTGACAATAGCATTTTATGTTTTATTTCTTATTTGATTCACTAGGCACACCCAGCATATGGATGGAAATTGAGAGGACGTCATTTGGATCTCAATGTTTTTTTGTATTTAGCAACTGATAACAAACTCCTGTACATATTCAAGGTTGCTACATTATCTGCTCGATGCTTGATGAAATGTTCGTATGGTATACTTCTGTAATCCCTCATGTCTTTCAAATATATCTGAAAATGACTACCGGTGCAGCCGTGCAGCAGTCCATTTTGTATGGAATTCTCGGTTCCAATGCTCATTGACATCCAAGTAAGTTTCTGCACCTGATTACTCATGGTTATTGTAAAGGTTACAATTGAAAAGTTTGACTATTATATCACACTTTATTTTTCTCTTTCACCTAAAGAAGTAGCCTTGATAAATTGATCAAGGCTGAAAGAGTGGAGCAAGATTGGAAGAATGAGGCGAGCACTGAGAATAAAGGAGATACATATGTAGAACATGACATTTGATGCAGGATGTTCGAGATGGGAGGGGAAAGAGATCTGGCTGCCGGTACATAATAATCCAGTAATGAGAATGGTATTTTTATGTTTTCAGAAAGTTGTGTTTTAACCTGATACGTGTAAAACATTGGAGTATTTCTTACCGCTGCTACTACTACTACATCTTTTCATACCATATTTACAATCACACAACAAACTATTTTACAGTATATCAAGGTATATGAAACTTAGATATATCCCATACTCTTTCACCAATCGTATTGTGAGGCCAAATACTCTATTTTACCACATGAAGTTCTTCTACTATATATTGGTATGAATTTCCGCAGCAACGCGCGGGGCATCACCTAGTTGATGAGGTTTTCGAAGCCAAGTAATGTACGAACTTCTAACACTTGCCCCAAAATCGCCGGCAGTACAAGCGAAAGCGAGAAATGCAACCCCATCTAAGTTGGCCCCCGATGCTACTTGTACTATCGATTTGTTGGAGATTCGTGCAAACCACTTCGCAAATTTTAACATTGTTTTAGAGATTTATTCCCATGATAAATCTAAAACATCTTTGAAACGGTCTTGTAAACTATAGTCAGCTGTGTTGGAAATTTGATGTTCCAACAGAAATGAATCAAATGATACTCCCTCTGATTCATATTAATTGCCACTAAAATAAATGTATCTACGATTAAAATATATCTAGATACATCAATACTAGTGCCAAGTAATATGAATCGGAGGGAGTACTTGTATCAACCTTTCTTGCGGTATGAACAGAGATTGAACCATATTAGATATTCGTAGGAGATTCACGCTGCAACAATGTGTTTTCTGGGGTATTCGCACATGTATGTGAGGTGCGAATCAAGCCGTAGACGATCGATCGAGTAGGCTTGCGCGGAAGGCAAGGGCTCTCCACTCTACCGATGAGGCACTATAACCAACTTGAACTCATACGCGCAACAACTACCCCAGCTTTACATCCACATAAACCACCATAACCACCTCCATTCTTTGACTACCTTCCCGTGCACTCCACACTTCTCCCTATACATAACACGACCAGCCACCAACTGAGGCACTCGCCGCACTCCCGCCCTTGAATAATCCTGAGACCACTCCTCGATCAACAGCCAGTCGAGCATGGCATCGATCAGCACACACGACGACACTGCTGCTGCTGCTGCGACGAGCCATGTCGAGAACGCTACGGCTCCTGCAGGTATTCTCGTTCTCTTCTGCGCGCGCGCAGCGGATCAACGTGATATATCCTGTCTTCTGACGCGCGCGCGCTCTCGATCGTGCATGCAGTTGCGACGGGAGATCGAGAGGAGACGGCGGACGCCGGCAAGGGCACGGCGGCGGCGAAGGAGACGTCCACCGAAGAGGAGCAGGCGGCGGCGAGGCGCGACGTGTTCCTGCTGGCTGGGATCAGGAAGCTCATCAAGAGCTTCAGGAGCCTGTCCCACATCTTCGAGATATACAAGGACGAGGAGGAGGAGGAAGAGGACATCATGGACATCCAGATCGGGTTCCCGACGGACGTGCAGCACGTTGCCCACATCGGGCTGGACGGCTCCAGCAACGTCGCCAGCCTCAGGGGGATGGAGGGTGCCGCCAGGGACCTGCTATCCCTCTCCACCAACCTCTCCCTCCAGCAGTTCGACTTCGCCATGGCATCGCTCGCTGCTCACGACGACCGCAACGCCGCGCTTGCCCGCAATTAAATTAATTAATTCCATGCTGCATGTTCCGTCCCCAACCTAATACTCTCCCTCTCTATCCTTCTTGTTCTGTCCAGTCGATCTTGTGTTATGTTGTTACATGCCTTGCGCTGCTTCCAGTGACGATCGTTCAAGACAATTTCGCTTTACTTGTACGATGTACAGCCTAGATTAGCAATTTATAAATTCTAAACAGGGCCGGCGGCTCGTCGAAACGGCCGATAGACCGTCGGTAAAACTCCAAATGTCTGACAGATTGTCCGTCGATTGCTGACTTCAACTCCATGGATGACTTCTGAACGAGTGTGCCTTCAGGTATGAGCTATCACTGTATCAGCGATCTCCTATCCTGAACCGGTCGGACGCAGCCATCCTGTACAAAAAAAAATGTTACTCGCACACGGTACATCTCAACAAGCCCAGCGTCAAGAGAACGGTTGAGGCGGCAAAACAAGGAGTCGCGTACATATGCTGATATGCCAATTAAATACCTAGGCATAGAGCTTTGCTCATGGCGCGCCCGTCAAGGGATGCAGAAGGAAGGTGTTGCTGAAATCATCAAGGACTTATGTTTTATTTCTTTTTGCTTGTAAGGATGTTCTTGTAAAGTGCTGGTTTTGGATAATATATTGTGTCTTTTCGTAAAAAAAATTACCTAGACATGCCATGCTAGGAGAAATAAGTTCATGAAATGAGATATTCCTGCGGAAAAGAAGCAAAAAAAAATGATTGAGGGATGGGGGTGGGAGGAGCTTTAGCCATAGGTGGCAGGGTAACAAAAGTTAATGCCCCTTGTCCACACTATTCCAGTGTATCATAGTATGTCTATGTTCTTGTAGCATAAAACAAATATTGAATAGATGGATAAACCAAAGAGATCGTTCGTATGGCAGAATAGATTTGATAAAAGAAGATGCCACTCGGTTACATGAAACCTGATTGGCGGACCAAAAAAGAAAGATGCTTTAGGAGTGAAAAATCTAACCAAGTTCAACATCAGTTTGATGTGTAAGTGGTGAAGGAAATTGGAAGCAGAAAATAGGCCTTCGCAACAATTTTCATAGCAAAATATCTAGGATTACAAAAGTTAAGCACGGACCTATGGATTCAGCATGCTGGCCGGATATGTTGCATGTTAGGCAATTGTACTTGCAAGGGAGAGTAGTGGTGATTGGCAATAGAAAAATGACGGATTTCTTGCAGGATTCCTAGTGTGGGTTGACTGCATTTATCCTCAGATTCGCTGGTCTGTTTGAGATTTGTACGGAGCAAGGTATTTCTGTTGACTTGGAAAATAGGAGGTGGAGGCTAAATTTTAGGACGTGGCTCGATACTAACCTGCAGAAATGTCAACACCCGGATTTTTAAGTCCAGATGCTTATTATGTCATACATCGCAATCCCAGGAAGATTGTTGTTGCGAGACATAACAGTTGATATCATAAGTCATCATTCATTACAAACTATAGTCGTCTTACAAATATAGATCACATGATTCAATATTACACAAATAGTTGATCTAATGATCAACAAACACATTACATAGCGGAAGCGTAGTAGTAGTGGACTATCTAATCCACAGGCAACGCTTGACGTCAGAAGATGCTCCTAGTTATTGTAGACGTCCTGTTGGCCGTCGTCTTCGTACTGCTGCTCCTCTTCATAGTCTGGCCATTTGAATAGTCAGGGACACAGTCGTGAGTACTTTTAAAGTACTCGCAAACTAATACTAGTGTAAGTACTATCAATTTTATTGAGGGGTTGCTAAGCTCTAGGTTTATTTGCATAAAGCCAATTTTAGTTCATAAGCACTTAGTAAAAGACTCTTCATTTGCTAACTAACTCAAGTGGGAACATTAGTGTCATTCCCACAACTCAGTTGTGATCAAGTCAAGTTCACCATTCAATTCATCTTTCCTTTTTAAGAAAACCTCTGACAATGGAACAGTATGACATTTCCAATCGCCCGTAACCGTGGACACGGCTATTCGAATAGGTTTACACTCTGCATAGGTTGTACACTTATGCCACAACTTTTGATTACATCCGTCAGGGATAGCCCTGAAAAATCATACTCAGTATAAGGATCATCAACCATAACCTTTCACTTACATACCCTAGTATAGGCACCTCTCCCCATGAGCTTGGCCTCCCAGTGAAGACAAACCGTCAACCTGGGAACTGCACAGGGCTTGGGCCGGACATTCACCTCATTTCACGTCATTTCACTTTCAACGGAGGCAGCCTCGGCATAACCCATATGATGCTTGTTTAGAGGGAACCCATACTAAGATGCATAAACTTCCAGTTAAGCCCTACCCATAATCTGGTATTGTGGGGGTACTAAATAATTGGAATGGTATCGCATCCGAACCCAACCATCAGTTTTTATCAAATTCATCATGTCATTCAAGTCACATTCATCTTCAAAATCTTTCAAAATCATTTTATTTCACATGTTCCCATCTAGAGTAGTCAATTTTATTTGTTAGCACTAGCAACTAGTCATGAGGGATGCTAACTAGCTTGTATTGCTTTAGGCTAGATTTGATGCTCTTGTGTTACTCTATACCTAGACCAAGTGAATCATGAATCAAAAAGTAAACTTTGATAATCACAAACTTGTAAGGTAAAAACTTGGGATGGGATCATTAAGCATAATGTAGTAGGTAATGGTGCCTTGCTCTTGTAGAGCTTTGCACTTGCAAGAATATTAGCTTGCCTTGGTTGGTGTACTGATCAAAGTGCTCTTCTTCTTCCTATAAGTAGACCTCCTCCTCCTGGTACTCCTCGGTACTAGCGTCTAAAAACGGATACGGGGTAACAAGCACCAATCAAAGCTTAAGAGCTAGACTAAGCACACACAAGGTTCACACAAGCTAATCTAGCATCACAACATTACTATCATGTTGGTTGACTTTGTTTTCTTCTTAAGAAAAATAATTTCCTCTCATTACAAATATTGATTAGGGCTTCTATTTAGTTCTTGGAGAAATAATTTCCTCTCATTGAATCTTGTTAAGATTTAAGTTCCTAAAATAATAATGTATGAACCTATGTTGACCAAGGTCAACACTTCATAATCATCATTTGGGAAAATGATTTAAATGAGGTATCACACCTCATACAATTTAACACTAACATAATTATAATTTAATATCACCAAATAATTCAATATGAGATTATATAGACCATGGTCACCACCTCATGTTGAGTTACTTGAGACAAGATTTAAATGAGGGAATTCCTCTCATATGATTTAATAAATAGTTTTGGATAATTTAAATGGGCTAAAAATAGCCATAGGGAAATTATTTAATCTAGACCATGATCATATGAAGTAACTATGTAATATTTTTACATATTCAGATAGACAATATGAATTGTGATTTTTGAGAGTTGGAATCAACTCAAAAGCATTTTTGGTTGATTTTTAATAAATGTTTGAAATTTGAAAAGGACCTGCTTTGTTATTTTTATCACACTAATTCTACAATGAATCTAGGCTTAGGACCAGTGTAGTTGTTTAGATTATTTTCTAAACTTTTCAAATATATAAAATTTATTAAATTTGGCCAGGTAGATTTATTTCTATTTAATTTTGAACATGGCATCAGTGAGCAATTTAATTAAATCGAAATATTTGAATTTGAATTGATGGGCCAGCGCGGGGAAACTAAACGGGCCGAAACGATTTAAAACGCGAAAGCCAGCCCAACAGCGCGTCTCGCACGCGTGGGCTGCCTGACAGAGTGGGCTCCACCCATCAGCGACTAATAAACCGCGAAACGGTATGGACTAACGAGGGACGCACGATTAGATCGTGATCCAACGGCTCGCAGCCATCGTCGTCGACGGCGAGAGGAGGGCTTACTGGCGGCGCGGGCAGGGGTCGGAGAGCTCACCGGCGCTCCGGCGGTCGTCGGCGATGTGCGCAGGGACGTTGTCGAGGACGGCGGCTCGCCTGGTACCGGTGGCGTTGCGGGAGGTGGCGTCAATCTCCGGCGGCTTCTGCGGCGGTGCTACGGGCTCCGATGATGCAATTGGGTGGCTCTGGTGGGCAATGTTGCAGTAGAGAGGGTGGAGGAGGTCGAGTGAGAGGAGGGGAAGCTGGCGGTGTGAAGGGATTGAGAGGGGAGGGCCTCCTTTTATAGCGGCGAGGCGAGGCCGTGGTGCTGCGGAGAGGTCGTCCATGGCGACGCGTCTACAAGGGCGCAGAGAGTGGGGCGGTGACGCAGGCGAGTAGGCGCTGTCGTTGCGGTCACGCAGGGCGTGATTGCGGTGAAAACAGGGCAAGGACGAGGCCAGGCGCGTGATGGAGGCGCACGGTACCGCGGCGGACGTCGGCGACGGTGTCGTCGTCTACAGCGTTCCCGCGGGCAGGTGAGCGTGTCCAGCGTGGAGAGGGTGACGTGGTGGAGCTGCTGGCGCGAGGCGAGGTCAAACGGAGGACGAGCGTGACGAGGGTTGGCCGTGCTCTGGCGCGTCCAGTGTATGTCGCGGCGCGCTCTGGCGCGTCGTGGACGTCACTGGGCTTCCTCGTGCTGGCGCGTGTGAGGCTCCTCTTGGTAAAAGGCGGGTACTGGCGTGTCCAGGAGGGTGAGAGGGAGTGGTTTGGCAAGGTGGTGCACGGTAGAAATGGGTAGAGAGAGGGATGGCATGTGTGTGTGCCATGCCATGCACGGCATGGCATTGTTCTTGGTTATTTTGTGCAAACAAGGGCATCTCCATGCCTGGCATCGTGCAAGGAGTGGATGAGGGTACTAGTGCTGACCAGGGCTTGATGGTTAGGGCCAAAATCCACTGGATTTTAGAGGGCATGGAGTTGGCAGCAAGGTGCTCACCATGTGCTCGACCAAATGGCCGCAAGAGATAAAGTTTGGAATTTTGAAATGAATTTTGATGGAGTTGATTCATATATTATTTGGCACACAATGGTGGTGGTGGTGTGAAAATTTGAATTGATTTGCAAGATTTCAAAAATTGCACAATCTAGAATCTGCTTTGATGTCCCTACTTTGCTTGATCATAACTTTGAATCTAGCAAGAATTTGCAGGGGTGTGTTTTACCAAAGTTGTTCACCTTGATGAGGTCTTGGATGAGGTGCAAAGAGTTGGGAGGTTTTAGTTTAGAAAACTCTTAATCCAGGGGCTCAAAGTGGGCATCATGATATAAGTGGCAGATTTGACCATTATCTCATGTGAGTTCAAATTGATTTCAAATTTGATTTGATTTGAGTTTCTTTGATTCAAGAAGTGTTCTTAAGTGTTTAGTAACCTTTCCAACCAATGGCACAAGCCAAATTGGCCTAGGTCAAGGTTTTGCAAAATGGCCATAATCACATGTATGTGTGATGATTTGTTATTTTTCTATTTTTCTTCTTTGTTCATTTTGCTTCCATTTGGTAGGGTTTAGGGTTTTAGCATATGGTAAGAGGTTGCAAACACTCATCATGGAAATCACACAAAGAATTTAGTATGAGTACTATGCATAGCACATATTTGAATAAAAGTTTTTGTTAGTTCTAAATTTTGAACATTGGAAACTCCTTGTCTTCATTGATTTAAAATTTGGGATGTTACAAACCCTTCCCCCTTACAAAAGATCTCGTCCCGAGATCTTAAAGAAACTTGGTACTAAAGAGATCTGGGAATTCCTTCTTCATATCTTCTTCTCGCTCCCAAGTGGCTTCTTCTTCAGTGTGGTTGCTCCATTGAATCTTCAGGAACTTGATACTCCTGGTGCGGGTGGTTCTGAAAGCTTCTTCCAGGATGCGAATAGGTACTTCGCGATACGTCAAGTCCTTGTTGATATCCACCGATCTGTGATCGATGTTCTTGAAAACCTCGGTCTTCTCCGGCACTTCCAAGCATTTCCGGAGTAATGAGATGTGAAACACGTCATGCACAGCCGACATTTCTTCTAGCAGTTCCAGTTGATAAGATACTTCTCCTCGGCAACTCAGAACTTTGAAGGGTCCAACATATCGGGGTGCAAGCTTTCCTCTAAGCTGGAATCTCTGCATTCCTTTAAGGGGGGATACTTTGAGATACACAAAATCTCCGATCTCGAAGGTCATCTCTCGGCGTCTCTTGTCGGCGTAACTCTTTTGTCTTGATTGGGCAGTCTTGAGGTATTCGCGGATCTTGTGCACCTTCTCTTCAGCTTCTCGGAGAATATCTGGTCCAAAGACTTGGCTCTCTCCGACTTCCGACCAATTCAGAGGGGTACGGAACTTTCTTCCGTACAGGGCTTCAAAGGGGGCCATTTGTAAGCTGGCTTGATAACTGTTTTTGTACGAGAATTCTGCGTAAGGCAGGCAGTCTTCCCACTTAGATCCATATTCCAGTACACAAGCTCTCAACATATCCTCAAGTATCTGGTTGACTCTTTCAGTCTGTCCATCGATCTGCGGGTGGTACGCTGTGCTGAAATTCAGCCGGGTTCCTAGTCCTTCATGTACTTTCTGCCAGAATCTTGAGGTGAATTGAGATCCTCTATCTGACACAATTGACTTCGGGGTCCGTGCGTGGCGACTATTCTGGAGATGTATAACTCAGCTAGCTTTGGGCCTTGGTAGGTGGTCTTGACGGGGATGAAATGGGCTACCTTGGTTAATCTATCGACCACTACCCAAATAGAATCATTTCCTCTACTTGATTTGGGAAAACCAGTGATGAAGTCCATTCCTACAAAATCCCACTTCCATTCCGGAATCTGCAGTGGTGCAGCAATCCTGCGGGTCGTTGATGTTCTGCCTAGACTCTCTGACAGATATCACACTTAGCGACGTAGCTTCCAATTTCTCTCTTCATTCCATGCCACCAAAATTGTTCCTTCAAATCTTGGTACATCTTGGTTCCTCCGGGATGAATGGAGTAAAGGGTGTCATGACCTTCCTTCAGGATAACTTGCTTCAACTCTGAATCTGATGGCACACATAGGCGTCCGTTGTACCAAAGAACTCCTTCTTCATCTTCGGTGAATCCAGGTGCCTTTCCTGCAGCTATTTGGCTCTTGATTCCGTTAATGCTGGCATTTCCTTTCTGTGCTTCTTTGATCTGACTAATCAAGGTAGGCTGAAGCTCTATGCTGGCTAGGAATCCTTCACTAACTAGCTCCAGTCTAAACTGCTCAAATTCTTGATACAAGCTAGGTTGCTCTTCTGCGATCATGGAGTTCAGTCGACACGGTAGTCTACTCAGGGCATCCGCTACCACATTGGCCTTGTCGGGGTGGTAGTGAATTTCCATATCGTAATCCTTGATTAACTCTATCCATCTTCTCTGCCTCATATTTAGTTCCTTCTGGTTAAAATGTACTTCAGGCTCTTGTGATCCGAATAGATCTCGCATCGATTACGAATGAGGTAATGGCGCCATACTTTCAGGGCTAAGACTACTGCTGCTAGCTCTAAGTCATGGGTTGGATAATTCTGCTCATGTTGCTTCAGTTGCCTTGACAGATATGATATCACTTTGCCTTCTTGCATCAACACACATCCAAGACCAATCTTGGAGGCGTCACAGTAGACGTCAAATGGCTTGGTGATGTCCGGCATGATCAATATTGGGGCTGAGGTCAATCTGCTCTTGAGCTGCTGGAAACTCTCTTCACATTTATCAGTCCATTCAAACTTCTTATCCTTCTTCAACAGTTGAGTCATCGGTCTTGCGATGCTGGAAAATCCTTCAACAAACCTGTGGTAGTATCCCGCTAATCCGAGAAATGCACGGACTTCAGTCTGAGTGGTTGGGGCTTTCCATTCTGCAACGGTCTTGATCTTTGCGGGGTCAACGGTAATTCCTCCTGCAGACAAGATATGTCCCAGGAATCCTACTTCCTTCAACCAAAACTCACATTTGCTGAACTTGGCATACAACTGATGCTCCCTAAGGGTATCTAGGACAACTTCCAAATGTTGCTCATGTTCTTCTTCTGACTTGGAGTAGATTAGGATGTCGTCGATGAAAACAACGACAAACTTATCCAAAAAGTTCATAAAGATCTTATTCATGAGGTTCATGAAGTAAGCTGGGGCATTGGTCAATCCAAATGACATGACATTGTACTCATACAATCTGTATCGGGTGGTGAAGGCAGTTTTGGGGATATCCGTTGCACGAATCTTCAGTTGATGGTAACCAGTCCTAAGATCAATCTTAGAGAACACTTTGGCACCGGTCAGCTGGTCAAATAGGTCTTCTATCTTTGGCAAGGGTTATTTGTTTTTGATGGTGACATCGTTAAGCTTACGATAATCCGTACATAAACGAGTGGCACCGTATTTCTTATCCACAAACAAAACTGGTGATCTCCAAGGCGACGCACTTGGTCGAATCAGACCTTTGTACAGCATATCATCTAGTTGCTTCTTCAGCTCCACTAATTCTGTCGGGTTCATGCTATAGGCTCTCTGGGCTATAGGTCCGGTTCCAGGGATTAACTCGATGATAAACTCTATATCCCGATCTGGGGGCATACCGGGTAGATCATCAGGAAACACATCGGGGTATCTACAGACGACCCTGATCTGATCCAAAGTTGGCTTAGTACACTTTGGTTGCAGGTGAACTTTCTGGGCAGTCTTTCAGACACATGTTCTACTAACACTCCGGTGCTACTAGTCATGGTGATGGCCTTCTTGGCACAATCAATCAATCCATGATGTTTCGACATCCAGTCCATACCCAGTACTACTTCCAAACCTTTTGCTCCCAGAACAATCAAATTGGCATAAAAATATATTTCATGAATTCTGATGGGTACATCTTTGCAAATTTTTCTAGCTTTTGTAGTTGAACCAGGTATTTGAACTATCATGACATGCTTCAAACTGATTGGTTGAATCTTACTAGTGCATGCAAAATCTTCGAGAACAAACAAATGCGATGCTCCGAATCAAACAACACTCTTGCAGGTACTGAGTTAACAGAAAACATACCCAGCACGACATCTGGGGCTTCCTGGGCTTCTTCGGCGTTCATGTGAAAGAGGTAGCCGTTGCGGTTGTTGGGGTTGTTGGGGGTGAACTTCCTGCCGGTGGAAACACGGCGTTGCTGCTGAGCAGGTGCAGCGGTGTTGGGGGTGGTCTTGGCCAGCTTCTTGGGGCACTCATTGGAGTAGTGACCCACAGTTCCACATTCATAACAACTCATAGTTGACTTCTCCTTGGGGGTGACGGGAATAGCGTTGGTCCCAGTCCTTGGAGCGGTGTTGGTGTTGATGTGGTTGCCGGAGGCTCTCATCGGGGCACGGTTGAAGTTGTTGTTGGCATGGTGGTTGTTGTTGTTGTTGTGGCCTCCTAGCCTGGGGTGTCCTCCACTCCGATTCTGAAAACTCGGACGTGACATCTGCATCGGTGGCTTGTTTTTTCTTGGGGCAACACCACCGCTTGAGCTGGGGAGATACCTTGGGGTATTGCTGGGCCCACTCTGGTGCATCATGCGGTGTTTGCGGTTCTCATTAGCTTGATGAAGCTTTCCCTCCATCTGGATGGCGGAGTCCACCAGGGCTTCTAGATCAACAAAGGGAATGTTGACCAGCACAGTCTGCATCTCGTCATGCAGTCCGTTCAGAAATCTCTCCTTTCTCTTCTCAGTGGTGTCGGTCTCATCGGGGGCATACCTTGACAATGTGAGAAACCTGTCACGGTATTTCACCACGGTCATTCTGCCCTGTTTGAGTTCCCGGAACTCATCCCTCATCTTCTTGATTAGACCCGGGGGTACATGATACTTGCTGAACTTGAGCTTGAAATTGATACGTCTCAAACGTATCTATAATTTCTTATGTTCCATGCTAGTTATATGACAATACTTACATGTTTTATATACACTTTACATCATTTTGATGCATTTTCCGGCACTAACCTATTAACAAGATGCCGAAGTGGCAGTTCATGTTTTCTGTTGTTTTTGGTTTCAGAAATCCTACACAGGAAATATTCTCGGAATTGGACGAAACAAAAGGCCACGGTCTTATTTTGCACGGAGCCTTCCAGAAGTCCGAAGAGGAGACGAAGAGGGGCGACGAGGCGGCCACACGCTAGGGGGGCGCAGCCCCACCTCTGGGCGTGCCGCCCTATGGGGTGGGCCCCTCGAGCGTCCCCCGACTCTGCCCCTTCGCCTATATAATCTCTCTGTCGCGAAAACCTATCACCGAGAGCCACGATACGAGAAAACATACTGAGACGCCGCCGCCGCCAATCCCATCTCGGGGGATTCAGGAGATCGCCTCCGGCACCTTGCCGGAGAGGGGAATCATCACCGGAGGACTCTACATCATCATGCCCGCCTCCGAATTGATGCGTGAGTAGTTCATCCTTGGACTATGGGTCCATAGCAGTAGCTTGATGGTTGTCTTCTCCTCTTGTGCTATCATGTTTAGATCTTGTGAGCTGCCTATCATGATAAAGATCGTCTATTTGTAATGCTACATGTTGTGTTTGTTGGGATCCGATGAATATGGAATACTATGTCAAGTTGATTATTGATCTATCATATATGTGTTGTTTATGTTCTTGCATGCTCTCCGTTGCTAGTAGAGGCTCGGCCAGGTTGATACTTGTAACTCCAAGAGGGAGTATTTATGCTCGATAGTGGGTTCATGCCTCCATTGAATCCGGGACGAGTGACGTAAAGTTCTAAGGTTATGGATGTGCTTGTTGCCACTAGGGATAAAACATCGATGCTTTGTCTAAGGATATTTGTGTTGATTACATTACGCACGTACTTAATGCAATTGTCCGTTGTTTGCAACTTAATATCGGAAGGGGTGCGGATGCTAACCCGAAGGTGGACTTTTTAGGCATAGATGCATGCTGGATAGCGGTCTATGTTATTTGTTGTAATGCCCTAAGTAAATCTCATAGTAGTCATCATGATATGTATGTGCATTGTTATGCCCTCTCTATTTGTCAATTGCCCAACTGTAATTTGTTCACCCAACGTGCTATTTATTTTATGGGAGAGACACCACTAGTGAACTGTGGACCCCGGTCCATTCTTTTACATCTGAAATACAATCTACTGCAATCTCGTTCTCCGTTGTTCTTTGCAAACAAACATCATTCTCCACACCATACGTTTAATCCTTTGTTTTCAGCAAGCCGGTGAGATTGACAACCTCAATGTTAAGTTGGGGCAAAGTATTTTGATTGTGTTGTGCAGGTTCCACGTTGGCGCCGGAATCCCTGGTGTTGCGCCGCACTACACTCCTCCACCGACAACCTTCACGTGGCCTTCATCTCCTACTGGTTCGATAACCTTGGTTTCTTTCTGAGGGAAAACTTACTGTTGTGCGCATCACACCTTCCTCTTGGGGTTCCCAACGGACGTGTGCATCACGCGCCATCAAGACTGTTTTCTGGCGCCATTGCCGGGGAGATCAAGACACGCTGCAAGGGGAGTCTCTCACACCCAATCTCTTTACTTTGTTTATTGTCTTGCTTTATTTTATTTTCTGTCTTGTTTGCTTTCTTTATATCAAAAACAACAACAAATAGAGATCTTTATAGTATTTATCTTGAGTTAGGACATGAGATGTTTGAAGAGAAAATTAAAAAACCTATGGAACTTTATATGCATGCTAATGGCAATGTTATTAGTATGAATGCTTTGAACACCATTGTTGCTAATGTTATAAAAAATTCTAAGCTTGGGGAAGCTGGTTTTGAGGAGCATGATATTTTTAGTCCCCCAAGCATGGAGGAGAAAATTTACTTTGATGATACTTTACCTCCTATATATGATGATTATGGTGATGAGAATAATAATGATGGATATCTTATTGAATTTGCTCCCACTACAATTAATAGTAATGACTATGCTTATGTGGAGAGTAATAATTTTATGCATGTAGCTCATGGTAAGAATGTTTCATGTGATAGTTATATTGTTGAGTTTGTTCATTATGCTACTGAAAATCTTTATGAGAGAGGATAATATGGTTGTAGGGATTTTCATGTTACTAAAACACCTCTCTTTTTGCTTAAAATCTTGAAGTTGCGCTTGTCTTGTTTTCATATGCTTATTGCATTATGCTTACATGACTTGTTTATTTACAAGATTCCTTTTCATAGGAAGTGGATTAGACTTAAAAGTGTTTCTTATTTGCTTTTGATGCTCTCTTTTGCTTCAACTCTTATTTCTTGCGAGAGCATCATTAAAATTACTAAGCCCATCTTAATGGCTATAAAGAAAGCGCTTATGGGAGACAACCCATTATTTTATTTCTGCAATTTTTGTTTTATATTTGTGTCTTGGAAGTTGTTACTACTGTAGCAACCTCTCCTTATCATGTTGTTGTTCCAAGTAAAGTCTTTGATAGTAAAGTTGATACTAGACTTGGATTCCTGCGCAGAAACAGATTTTTACCTGTCACGAATTTGAGTAGATCTCTCTGTAGGAAACTCGTAAAATGCTGAAAAAATTCATGCGTGATCCTCAGATATGTACGCAACTTTCATTCAATTTGAGCTTTTTCATCTGAGCCTGTTAAGTGCCTCGAAAAAATTCATCTTTACGGACTGTTCTGTTTTGACAGATTCTGCCTTTTATTTCACAATTGCCTCTTTTACTGTGTTGAGTGGATTTCTTTGTTCCATTAACTTTCAGTAGCTTTGGGTAATGTCCAGAAGTGTTAGGAATGATTGTGTCCTCTCTGAACATGTGAATTTTTGATTATGCACTAACCCTCTAATGAGTTTGTTTTGAGTCTGGTATGGAGGAAGTTTTCAGGGGTCAAGAGAGGAGGATGATATAATATGATCAAGAAGAGTGAAAAGTCTAAGCTTGGGGATGCCCCCGTGGTTCATCCCTGCATATTTCAAGAAGACTCAAGCATCTAAGCTTGGGGATGCCCAAGGCATCCCCTTCTTCATCGACAACTTATCAGGTCACCTCTAGTGAAACTATATTTTTATTCCGTCACATCTTATGTTCTTTACTTGGAGCGTCTGTTTGTTTTTATTTTTGTTTTTGTTTGAATAAATTCGGATCCTAGCAATCCTTGTGTGGGAGAGAGACACGCTCCGCTGTTTCATATGAACACTGGTGTTCTTATCTTTGCTTTAATGTTCATGGCGAAGGTTGAAAACCGCTTCGTTGATTGCTATTTGGTTGGAAACAGAAAATGCTCCATGTGGTAATTGGTATATGGTCTTGAATAACTTGATACTTGGCAATTGTTTTGAGCTCTCATAGATCATGTTTAAGCTTTTGCATCATGTAGTTTAAACCTATTAGTGGAGAACTACCGTAGAGCTTGTTGAAATTTGGATTGCATGATTGATCTCTCTAAGGTCTAGATATTTTCTGGTAAAAGTGTTTGAGCAACAAGGAGACAGTGTAGAGTCTTATAATGCTTGCAATATGTTCTTATGTAAGTTTTCTTGTACCGGTTCATACTTGTGTTTGCTTCAAACAACCTTGCTAGCCAAAGCCTTGTACTGAGAGGGAATGCTTCTCGTGCATCCAAAACCTTGAGCCAAAACTTATGCCATTTGTGTCCACCATAACTACCTACTATGTGGTATTTCTCTGCCATTCCAAGTAAATTGCTTGCGTGCTACCTTTAAAATTTCATTCCTTGTCTTTGCAATACATAGCTCATGGGAAAATAGCTTAAAAACTATTGTGGTATTGAATATGTCGCTTATGTATCTTATTTCTTATAAGTTGCTTGTTGAGCGGTAACCATGTTTCGGGGACGCCATCAACTGTTACACCTTTGTTGAATATCATGTGAGTTGCTATGCATGTTCGTCTTGTCCGAAGTAAGGGTGATTTGTCATGATTAAATGGTTTGAGTATGCATATTGTTAGAGAAGAACATTGGGCCGCCAACCAAAGCCATGTATCATGGTGGAAGTTTCAGCTTGGACATTAATCCTCAATCTCTTATGAGAATATTATCTGTTGTTGAATGCTTAAGCATTAAAGAGGAGTCCATTATCTGTTTTCTATGTTGTCCCGGTATGGATGTCCTTAAGTTGAGATCTATCAAAACCGAGAAATCAAATGCGATCTATCTCCTTGGACCTTTGTACAGGTGGCATAGAGGTACCCCTTTGTGACACTTGGTTGAAACATATGTAATGCAATGATAATCCATGGAAATCCGAGCTAATTAGGACAAGGTGCGAGCACTATTGGTATTCAATGCATGAGGCTTGCAACTTATAGGAGGTTTTATGCATAACACATATGAATTATTACTACCGTTGACAAAATTGTTTCCATGTTTTCAAAATAAAAAGATCTAGCACATGAGTAATCCATGCTTCCCTCTGCGAAGGGTGTTTCTTTTACTTTATGTTGAGTCAGTTTACCTACTTCTTTCTATCTTAGAAGCAAACACTTGTGTCAACTGTGTGCATTGATTCTTACATACTTCCTTATTTGGATTCATCATATTACTTTGTGTTGACAATTATCCATGAGATATACATGTTACAAGTTGAAAGCAACTGCTGAAACTTATATCTTCCTTTGAATTGCTTCAAAACCTTCTATTAAGAATCTATTGCTTTATGAGTTAACTCTTATGCAAGACTTATTGATGCTTGTCTTGAAAGTACTATTCATGAAAAGTCTTTGCTCGTATGATTCAGCTTGTTTAGTCATTATCTTTACCATTGCTTTGAATCACTTCATTCATCTCATATGCTTTACAATAGTATTGATCAAGATTATGATAGTAGCATGTCACTTCAGAAATTATCCTTGTTATCGTTTACCTACTCGAGGGCGAGTAGGAACTAAGCTTGGGGATGCTTGATACGTCTCAAACGTATCTATAATTTCTTATGTTCCATGCTAGTTATATGACAATACTTACATGTTTTATATACACTTTACATCATTTTGATGCATTTTCCGGCACTAACCTATTAACAAGATGCCGAAGTGCCAGTTCCTGTTTTCTGCTGTTTTTGATTTCAGAAATCCTACACGGGAAATATTCTCGGAATTGGACGAAACAAAAGGCCACGGTCTTATTTTGCACGGAGCCTTCCAGAAGTCCGAAGAGGAGACGAAGAGGGGCGACGAGGTGGCCACACCCTAGGGGGCGCGACCCCACCTCTGGGCGCGCCGCCCTATGGGGTGGGCCCCTCGAGCGTCCCCCGACTCTGCCCCTTCGCCTATATAATCTCTTCGTCGCGAAAAGCCTATCACCGAGAGCCACGATACGAGAAAACATACTGAGACGCCGCCGCCGCCAATCCCATCTCGGGGGATTCAGGAGATCGCCTCCGGCACCCTGCCGGAGAGGGGAATCATCACCAGAGGACTCTACATCATCATGTCCGCCTCCGGATTGATGCGTGAGTAGTTCATCCTTGGACTATGGGTCCATAGCGTAGCTAGATGGTTGTCTTCTCCTCTTGTGCTATCATGTTTAGATCTTGTGAGCTGCCTATCATGATCAAGATCGTCTATTTGTAATGCTACATGTTGTGTTTGTTGGGATCCGATGAATATGGAATACTATGTCAAGTTGATTATTGATCTATCATATATGTGTTGTTTATGTTCTTGCATGCTCTCCGTTGCTAGTAGAGGCTCGGCCAAGTTGATACTTGTAACTCCAAGAGGGAGTATTTATGCTCGATAGTGGGTTCATGCCTCCATTGAATCTGGGACAAGTGACGTGAAAGTTCTAAGGTTATGGATGTGTTGTTGCCACTAGAGATAAAACATCGATGCTTTGTCTAAGGATATTTGTGTTGATTACATTACGCACAGTACTTAATGCAATTGTCTGTTGTTTGCAACTTAATACTGGAAGGGGTGCGGATGCTAACCCGAAGGTGGATCTTTTTAGGCATAGATGCATGCTGGATAGCGGTCTATGTTATTTGTCGTAAGGCCCTAAGTAAATCTCATAGTAGTCATCATGATATGTATGTGCATTGTTATACCCTCTCTATTTGTCAATTGCCCAACTGTAATTTGTTCACCCAACGTGCTATTTATCTTATGGGAGAGACACCACTGGTGAACTATGGACCCCGGTCCATTCTCTTACATCTGAAATACAATCTACTGCAATCTCTGTTCTCTGTTGTTCTTTGCAAACAAACATCATTCTCCACACCATACGTTTAATCCTTTGTTTTCAGCAAGCCGGTGAGATTGACAACCTCACTGTTAAGTTGGGGCAAAGTATTTTTATTGTGTTGTGCAGGTTCCACGTTGGCGCCGGAATCCCTGGTGTTGCGCCGCACTACACTCCTCCACCAACAACCTTCACGTGGCCTTCATCTCCTACTGGTTCGATAACCTTGGTTTCTTTCTGAGGGAAAACTTACTGTTGTGCGCATCACACCTTCCTCTTGGGGTTCCCAACGGACGTGTGCATCACGCGCCATCAGAAATCTGCCCAAGTCATGTTCTGTCCGGCATTCATGGCACGGGTGCTGGTCCACCAGGCTCTGGCTGGTCCTGCTAAGTAATGAGTGACGAACAGGACTTTCTCTGCGGCTTCGACTCCCGCAACCTCTAAGTTGTTCTCCATAGTCTGGAGCCAATCATCAGCATCAAGTGGCTCTTCTGTTTTGCTAAACATAGGAGGGTTGGTGTTCTGAAAGTTCTTGAGTTTTGATCATGGGTGATCATGGTTTCCATGGCCTTGGTTGTTGTTAGCAATCTGTTGCAGTGCAGCTATGTTGGCTTGTCTTTCAGCTCTCTCATTCTCCGGATCTGCCATCAGGGTCTGCAGCAGTCGCATCATTGCGTCTTGGCTGCTGTTGCGAGTTGGAGGGGCCATCTGAACATGGAGATAGATCATGAGATGAGAGGGAATTTTCTATGGCTTATTTTGGGTAAGTTCGAAAATTTAAAACTTGAATTCTTTTGATGTTGAAACACAAACACACATTCATTCATTCAAACATCACATATTACAAGCTAACGCATCCATGGTTTTAAGAACCATTTACTCGCGCTACGATACAAGTGACGGGATACAAACTCGCACCTACACAAGTGATCAAGTGCAAATACTCCTCATCATCCACATCGATCGGGATGAAGTCATCTTATCCTGCCTCCAGGAACTCATAGTCCTCAACATCAGTGTACTCGTCTTCCTCGAAGTCATCATCATAACTCATGAAGGCTTCTCCTCCCTGAATGTCTTCACCTTCTTCTTCTATCTCCCTCAGCTGGTCCTCTTGGGCCTTGACAGTTGCCTCCAATGATACTATCTTTGCGCGGAGGCGCGCAATGGTAGCGTCCTTCTTGGCACGCTGCTGGCGGAGTGACTTGCGGTCCTTCGCAAGCATCTTGATAGCATCAGCATGCTGAGCCAGGTGGAGGTGAGTCTGGTTGGCGTAGACACGCGCGTTGTCCAGCTCCTTCTGGGTCTCGTGCAACATAAAGTCCAGATGCTCCACGTGGTACATCTGCACCGGGTGTGATGACAGTGCCATAGGTCCTCCAGTGGAATCGTGCCTTGCAAAGTGAGCAAAGCGAGTCCCCCGGAGCTCAGTCACGTGCTGCCCACACAGACGGGCAAGTGCTTCCTGCAGAGCACGAGCGAGTTCGTCCAGCCAGTTGCTTTCCCTGATGGAAGAGAGGATCCTCTCAGAAGTAGGAGGCTCCATCTTGCCCCTCAGATCAGCGGTGATAACCCACTGAAGTTCCCCTCCGGGCTGGTCGTTGACTTCAGTTCCGTAGAACTCCGGGTGCGGGCGATCAAGAAGGTCAGACAAAGCGTCCAAGTCCCTCTCGAAAACCAAGCTCCCACCATTGCCCAGCTGGTAAAACTTGGTGTTGGCTTGCTCCATCTGAAAGTGAATTGGATGAGTAAGTTAGAGAAGTGAACAAGTGTGTCAAAATTTTATGTAGATTCATAAGGAAGAGTATGACTTATCATTTTGAAAAGGTCTCAAAGAGAAGAAGGTGAATAATTTTTTTCAGAAATATTCACTTCAATTTGTTTTGAAACTAAGTTTTTCAGAACGTCCATTCTAACTAGGGTCTCCTAAGGTCAAACAATGGCTCTGATACCAACTTGTCAACACCCGTATTTTTAAGTCCAGATGCCTATTATGCCATACATCGCAATCCCAAGAAGATTGTTGTTGTGAGACATAACAGTTGATATCATAAGTCATCATTCATTACAAACCATATTCGTCTTACAAATATAGATCACATGATCCAATATTACACAAATAGTTGATCTAATGATCAACGAACACATTACATAGCGGAAGCGTAGTAGTAGTGGACTATCTAATCCACAGGCAACGCTTGACGTCAGAAGATGCTCCTAGTTATTGTAGACGTCCTGTTGGCCGTCGTCTTCGTACTGCTGCTCCTCTTCATAGTCTGGCCATTTGAATAGTCAGGGACACAGCCGTGAGTACTTTTAAAGTACTCGCAAACTAATACTAGTGTAAGTACTATCAATTTTATTGAGGGGTTGCTAAGCTCTAGGTTTATTTGCATAAAGCCAATTTTAGTTCATAAGCATTTAGTAAAAGACTCTTCATTTGCTAACTAACTCAAGTGGGAACATTAGTGTCATTCCCACAACTCAGTTGTGATCAAGTCAAGTTCACCATTCAATTCATCATTCCTTTTTAAGAAAACCTCTGACAACGGAACAGTATGGTCTTTCCAATCGTCCGTAACCGTGGACACGGCTATTCGAATAGGTTTACACTCTGCATAGGTTGTACACTTGTGCCACAACTTTTGATTACATCCGTCAGGGATAGCCCTGAATAATCATACTCAGTATGTGGATCATCAACCATAACCTTTCACTTACATACCCTAGTATAGGCACCTCTCCCCATGAGCTTGGCCTCCCAGTGAAGACAAACCGTCAACCTGGGAACTGCACAGGGCTTGGGCCGGACATTCACCTCATTTCACGTCATTTCACTTTCAACGGAGGCAGCCTCGGCATAACCCCTATGGCGCTTGTTTAGAGGGAACCCATACTAAGATGCATAAACTTCCAGTTAAACCCTACCCATAATCTGGTATTGTGGGGGTACTAAATAATTGGAATGGTATCGCATCCGAACCCAACCATCAATTTTTATCAAATTCATCATGTCATTCAAGTCACATTCACCTTCAAAATATTTCAAAGTCATTTCATTTCACATGTTCCCATCTAGAGTAGTCAATTTTATTTGTTAGCACTAGCAACTAGTCATGAGGGGTGCTAACTAGCTTGTATTGCGTTAGGCTAGATTTGATGCTCTTGTGCTACTCTATACCTAGACCAAGTGAATCATGAATCAAAAAGTAAACTTTGATAATCAAAAACTTGTAAGGTAAAAACTTGGGATGGGATCATTAAGCATAATGTAGTAGGTAATGGTGCCTTGTTCTTGTAGAGCTTTGCACTTGCAAGAATATTAGCTTGCCTTGGTTGGTGTACTAATCAAAGTGGTCTTCTTCTTCCTAGAAGTAGACCTCCTCCTCCTGGTACTCCTCGGTACTAGCGTCTAAAAACGGATACGAGGTAACAAGCACCAATCAAAGCTTAAGAGCTAGACTAAGCACACACAAGGTTCACACAAGCTAATCTAGCATCACAACATTACTGTCATGTTGGTTGACTTTGTTTTCTTCTTAAGAAAAATAATTTCTTCTCATTACAAATATTGATTAGGGCTTCTATTTAGTTCTTGGAGAAATAATTTCCTCTCATTGAATCTTGTTAAGATTTAAGTTCCTCAAATAATAATGTATGAACCTATGTTGACCGAGGTCAACACTTCATAATCATCATTTGGGAAAATGATTTAAATGAGGTATCACACCTCATACAATTTAACACTAACATAATTATCATTTAATATCACCAAATAATTCAATATGAGATTATATAGACCATGGTCACTACCTCATGTTGAGTTACTTGAGACAAGATTTAAATGAGGTAATACCTCTCATATGATTTAATAAATAGTTTTGGATCATTTAAATGGACTAAAAATAGACATAGGGCCATTATTTAATCTAGACCATGATCATATGAAGTAACTATGTCATATTTTTACATATTCAGATAGACAATATGAATTGTGATTTTTGAGAGTTCGAATCAACTCAAAAGCATTTTTGGTTGATTTTTAATAAATGTTTGAAGTTTGAAAAGGCCCTGCCTTGTTATTTTTATCACATTAATTCTACAATGAATCTAGGGTTGGGACCAGTGTAGTTGCTTAGATTATTTTCTAAGCTTTCCAAATATATAAAATTTATTAAATTTGGCCAGGTAGATTTATTTCTATTTAATTTTGAACATGGCATCAGTGAGCAATTTAATTAAATCGAAATATTTGAATTTGAATTGATGGGCCAGCGTGGGAAAACTAAATGGGCCGAAACGATTTAAAACGCGAAAGCCAGCCCAACAGCGCGTCTCGCACACGTGGGCTGCCTGACAGGGTGGGCTCCACCCGTCAGCGACTAATAAACCGCGAAACGGTATGGACTAACGAGGGACGCACGATTAGATCGTGATCCAACGGCTCGCAGCCATCGTCGTCGACGGCGAGAGGAGGGCTTACTGGCGGCGCGGGCAGGGGGTCGGAGAGCTCACCGGCGCTCCGGCGGTCGTCGGCGATGTGCGCAGGGACGTTGTCGAGGACGGCGGCTCACCTGGTACCGGTGGCGTTGCGGGAGGTGGCGTCAATCTCCGGCGGCTTCTGCGGCGGTGCTACGGGCTCCGATGATGCAATTGGGTGGCTCTGGTGGGCAATGTTGCAGTGGAGAGGGTGGAGGAGGTCGAGTGAGAGGAGGGAAAGCTGGCGGTGTGAAGGGATTGAGAGGGGAGGGCCTCCTTTTATAGCGGCGAGACGAGGCCGTGGTGCTGCGGAGAGGTCGTCCATGCCGACGCGTCTACAGGGGCGCAGAGAGTGGGGCGGTGACGCAGGCGAGTAGGCGCTGTCGTTGCGGTCACGCAGGGTGTCATTGCGGTGAAAACGAGGCAAGGACGAGGGCAGGCGCGTGACAGAGGCGCACGGTACCGCGGCGGACGTCGGCGACGGTGTCATCGTCTACAGCGTTCCCGCGGGCAGGTGAGCGTGTCCAGCATGGAGAGGGTGACGTGGTGGAGCTGCTGGCGCGAGGCAAGGTCAAACGGAGGACGAGCGTGACAAGGGCTGGCCGTGCTCTGGCGCGTCTAGTGTATGTCGCGGCGCGCTCTGGCGCGTCGTGGACGTCACTGGGCGTCCTCGTGCTGGCGCGTGTGAGGCTCCTCTCGGTCAATGGCGGGTACTGGCGTGTCCAGGAGGGTGAGAGGGAGTGGTTTGGCAAGGTGGTGCACGGTAGAAATGGGTAGAGAGAGGGATGGCATGTGTGTGTGTCATGCCATGCACGGCATGGCATTGTTCTTGGTTATTTTGTGCAAACAAGGGCATCTCCATGCCTGGCATCGTGCAAGGAGTGGATGAGGGTACTAGTGCTGACCAGGGCTTGATGGTTAGGGCCAAAATCCACTGGATTTTAGAGAGTAGGGAGTTGGCAGCAAGGTGATTACCATGTGCTCGACCAAATGGCCGCAAGAGATAAAGTTTGGAATTTTGAAATGAATTTTGGTGGAGTTGATTCATATATTATTTGGCACACAATGGTGGTGGTGGTGTGCAAATTTGAATTGATTTGCAAGATTTCAAAAATTGCACAATCTAGAATCTGTTTTGATGTCCCTACTTTGCTTGATCATTACTTTGAATCTAGCAAGAATTTGCAGGGGTGTGTTTTACCAAAGTTGTTCACCTTGATGAGTTCTTGGATGAGGTGCAAAGAGTTTGGAGGTTTTAGTTTAGAAAACTCTTAATCCAGGGGCTCAAAGTGGGCATCATGATATAAGTGGCAGATTTGACCATTATCTCATGTGAGTTCAAATTGATTTCAAATTTGATTTGATTTGAGTTTCTTTGATTCAAGAAGTGTTCTTAAGTGTTTAGTAACCTTTTCCAACCAATGGCACAAGCCAAATTGGCCTAGGTCAAGGTTTTGCAAAATGGCCATAAGCACGTGTATGTGTGATGATTTGCTATTTTTCTATTTTTCTTCTTTGTTCCTTTTGCTTCCATTTGGTAGGGTTTAGGGTTTTAGCATATGGTAAGAGGTTGCAAACACTCATCATGGCAATCAAACAAAGAATTTAGTATGAGTACTATGCATAGCACATATTTGAATAAAAGTTTTTGTTAGTTCTAAATTTTGAATATTGAAAACTCCTTGTCTTCATTGATTTAAAATTTGGGATGTTACAAGAAACAACTGAGAAAATTGCAAGATATGCTACTAGGGCTGGATTTGAATAACTTTGATGATAAACCAAGGTGGAAATAGTCAATAAATGGCAAGTTTTCAGTGAAATGGATGTACACTTTACTGTCTAGCAATGGGGTGGACAGTCTGTGGAAAGCTAAGTTGACCTTGCAGATAAAGATTTGGCTTTGGCTTATTTGGCATAATGACATTGCAACAAAAAATAACATGGTCAAGAGAAAATGGGTGGGGAATACAAAAGGAAAAGTGCAAGAGAGCAGGTGCGCTCTGCTGCGCACTCTTTTTTTTTACTTTTTATTTTTTATATCTCTCAAATTATATAATATTTATATTTTACTTTTTTGCAAGTCACTCAATAATAATAAATAGAATGGGAGAAAAATAGTTCTGGATTTTTTACAACTTAAAGTTTAAAATTATTTAAAAATTCAAAATAAATTCTTGAAATATATATATATACTTAAGGACATAAAAATCTGAAATATTTTCTCCACATTCTAGTTGTTATGTTCAAGTGATCTGAAAATTTGAAGTTCAAAGAAGTTTGATTGAGAGGGGAAAAAGAGCTAGCACGGATCTTGATGCAGCTTAGACGGTCCCGATACGGGTGCGCACTGAGCAGCTACTGGTTGTATGTCCACCACACTTATACAAGAAAACTCACGTTTCCATGATATAAAATCCGATGATTAAGCTGGACCTTCCGATTGCTCCCACAATCATGATATAGAGTTATTACTTATTCCAGTTTGCTCATTGCCCCTGCAATATTCAATAACTTTCATAGAATCAGACTCAGCTTCGACAGCATTAGCTGCAACTGAATTAGCTAGCTCAGGACCATGAAGCATGGTTTGAGGCTCCACCATCGGAATCGGTCGCGCCTAAGGTCTTGGTCATTTTCACTGTAGATAATTGGATCTAACATTGCATATCAATGTGGCTAGTTGTGCAAAATGCCGCTCTTAGATGGAGAAGGTTTCACAGAAACAACATATTGGATCCATCTATGGTTTCGTTCTCTTTGTCAGCGACGCTGGCAGTCCACTTCGTCTTTGATGGCCTTAGAGGTGTGGCTGACCACGGCCCCTCGTCGGCGGGGTTTTCATTTTCTTTTAGGTTGTTTTAGTATCCTTTTCACTGTTTAAAAAATTGGCCAATTCAATGATTAATAGGCCGATTAATCGCTACTAAGGGTCTGACCGTATTGATTACCACTAATCCCTTGTGTTAATGCTTTAACCCAATTAATTGGTCTGAAAGTCCGATTACTAGGTATGTTCCCAATTAACTACAAAGTCAAAAAAGTTACAATATTTTCAACGCATATCGCTAGTCCAGGCACTACCCCCACCCAATCAAATAGGGGGTTTGCGAAGCTCCCGCTTGTTTCCAGCCTCCAGCAGCTCGATTCCTACTATCGACACCTTCACTGACCAGTTCCTCATAGTTTCCCAAACCTCGGATACAGGTTCTCGACCACCTTGAGAAGCTCGTCGAGGAGCATGAGGCCTCCTTCAATTGGTCAGGTGGTTGACGTGAAATAGGGCTTGTACCCTAGGTAGGTGGTGGGAGAAGATAAATTTCAGAGGTCATAGGAGGATAAGTGGAAGGAAGGAAGGAACATGGTGCGAGCTGGTCGATCCTGATTCGCTCGTGTCCTTGAAGATTAGGTCACGGAGGAGAAGCGTACATGCTTTAATGGGTTGTTAGGCTCTATAGAAGTAGGGACAAGCATATAGAGGCTCGTATACTATTATTTTTCTTACATATATATATTGTATTAAGTGCTAATTGGTGTAGGTTGCACCGATTAATAGCCGACCGGTTAAGTCGGTTAATCGTCTGAATTCCGATTAATCGCTACGCCTAAGCCGACCAAGCAGTTAACGATTAACGGTTTTCTTGCCATTTCTTTTTCATAATGGTGAGGCGGTAGCTACATCCTGAAGTCAGAATAAAATCTTCCCCGCCATATACTCGCTTCGGTGGTGTGTCTAGCACTGGCGCAGGGCGCACAGAGTCGTGTGTCCGGCGGATGGTCGGTTCTCGTGTCTGTTCCTGTGGCTGGATGTCAGTCTCTTCCGATTCTTCTAAAGTTATCACCATTGGTGATGGTTGTTGCATGCGCTGATCTTTGAGGTCTTATCACGGTGACTTCCCGTCTATATATTACAGCAAGCTCTACTACGATAACCTTTATCCGGTTCTGATGATGAAGGGGCGAGAATGGTGGCGTGACTTCGGCTCGTGCTAGTGTGTACTCGTCGTTAGAAGGTCCAAATATCTATATTTATATTTTTGGTACTTTAGAGCTATTTCTACTATTGATGGTTATTGATAGATCCATAAAAAAAATTACAAATAAAAAAAGTCATTTTCCTCATTTTTGGGTTATCACGGCATTCGGCCGCACCTGCCACCGCCAAGATTTTTTTTTAAAGAAAAAAACCCCGGTTCGGAGCGGATTACTCAGGATTGGAACGACGCCCTCGCTATCGTGCCGAGTCCGGCCGCACCGAAGACGCGAACGCTAGGGCTCTCCTCGGCAACCACCAAGAAATCCCCAGCCATCAAACCCGACATCGAAATCGCTCGTCGCAGCGGGTCAGAGATCGGGGCGATGGCAGCAAAGGAGGAGAACCCTAGCACCGCAAAGGAGGCTGTCACCGGCGTGGCCATGGTTGAGAACGAGGGGCAGGCCATCAGCGACACGAGAGTTGCAGTTGCAGCTGCGCCTCAGAAGGGGACGCCGGGCGCATGCTTCTCTGAAGACGAGGATGCTGGAGATGAATACTCCGGCTGGAGCACGGAAGAGGAAGAGGAAGATGATTGTGACGATGATGCGATCCTCTCCGAAGCCGAATTCCAGTTGTTTTTGGACAGGCTAAACGCAAAGTACAACAGATTCATTGAGAGGCTCCGTGCTCGCAATAAAACATTGCGGACTAAGGATTATACCGCGGCTGATTTTCTCGATTCTGATGATGAAGAGGTCGTCCGTGACAATGCCTAAACTGTACCCGGTTATCGATTCCTGTCTGCTATTGATCCACCCATGTTTTCATGATAGTGTCATCTTGTTGTTGAGTTAGCCTGCGGCCTTGTATTGTACTGATGAACCAATGCTATGCCGATCATTTACTGTGCTGCAACTGTGTTCTCTATTGATGCAATCTTTTGCCTTCACAAGACAGCCCTTTCTGGGTTGGCTGATTGAGGAATCTTCCGTAAAATGTGATGCTTTGACTACCTAAAGCATTGTTTCTTTTAGAACACCATTTCCGGTGCGTGTTCTTTTTTCTCTGATGCAGCTTCATTATTTGTAGTTCTTAGACGACAGTTAGCTTGTCTCTGATTACTCCAGTGCAGTTTCATCAACACATCAGACCTAAGAGAGGGAAAACAACAGTTCCTACTTCTAGAAATAAAACAGTAGAACTGTTAGGGCAGAGTAATCTTGACAATGAAGGGCCCTCAGTCCCTCACAGCATGTCACTGGCGAAACATCTAGCGATGATGAAATGGCAGTACTCCACTTTTATATATGAGGCCACCAGCCCACCACACATTTTCAGGTAGAAGTTTGGTTAATAATTTGGTAAATAAAATACCTCCTCCGTCTACATCCGTATCTAGATAAAGTTAAGGCATCTATTTTTAGATAGAGGAAGTATGATATATATATCACGAAAAATATAACATTAAATCCATATTTTAAAGATGTTCTCAGCAATATGTTTTTGGTGACATAAAATTTTGTTGGTCAAATTAGTAGTTAAAGTTTTGCCTCAGAATACTTAGTGGCGTTATGTATAAAAACAAAGGGTAACAACTGTTATAGTAATTGTTCTGTTGTACTATTCATCATGATGCTTGTATCCTGCAATAGGATATTGTAACACAACTTGATTACTCGACTATGGTGGCCAATCATCATACTTCCAAGAAGCCTTTAGTGCAACGGAATAGGTTACGGCACTCCCCAGTCCCCACGAGATCAACTGGGTACAGTAGAGTAAACCTGACGCTGATTTACCAATTAACCATTCAAATATCTCTGGATGTTCTGCTTATTTTATTTTCTTATTTCTCCGCGGAGAGCTGGTTATTGTGGAAGGATGCAACAGACTATGCAGATGGAGCACGTTGAGTTTCCAACGCAATGTAACAAGGCGCCAGATTATTTAGGTGGTGCCATTGTGATCATGATTCTATGGGAGTTTAAAGTTGGGCCATGTTCCATTCGATCTGGATAGCTGGTTTGAGATTTAGATCAGAGAAGAGGAGAATCAGAGTTGACAGCAGAGTGAAGTCAGTTCAGACTACTACAGTTTCAGCAGAGTAGTTTGGAAGACGAACAATTTGGGCAGGCAATACCGAAGCTCTCTTCTCCTTCAGCCTCGCCTCTCTCACGCTGCAGCTGGCAGGAATTGGCGCCAAGGGAGAAGGGGAATAGGGTGATATGACTGGCAGGAATTGGTCAAGATTTGTCATGTTACCAGTTGTAATTGATGTTGAACACGAAATAATGTAATGTATAACCGGTGCTTGCTTCAAAGTACAGCAATGCAAAATTAAAAAGTATTCTTTGGCTTTCAGGATAGATATAATAACCCAGGCACAGAGAAGAAATCTTGGGGGACTCCCTACTTCACACCTCGGTAACAAAGCTGTGCAAAGTGTCTTCAAGTATAGACATGTTCAGCAGAACAGGCATCAAATCAAAACAGAGTTTTTCCGATAATAAACACAAACGGTACAGGAACACTATGTCGCCAATTTAAGCAGATCTCCATCGCCCATTCATAATATGCTACTCCAACTACATAGTAACCATCCAACAAAGTAAGTTTTCAAAAACTGAGCTAAAAAAAGCTATGTTCTCTCCAGGGGACAAGGGAGGTCTCTCAGCTGCAGCCTGAAAAAAGGTTAACAGTGTAATCAAAGGGCTGAAGCAGAAGGGATATTTGGTAACACAATAAAAGATAATATGGCGAGCACAAACAAAACGTGGTAACAAAAAGTATAATCAAGTTGGAAACCTGGCCAAGAAAGGGACATAGTCATACCTCAGCTGATTTAGAAGATCACATCTTGATGTTGAAGTACTCAGGATCAAAATGGTGCAGCCTTACATACCCATCCTCACCACCACTCGAAAAGCTACAAATATTACATGGGAAAAAACAGTTCGTTAAAATTGGAATACATAAAAGACACAAGAGATAACAAGGGAAGTTCAGAGAGAACTGGAACCAAATTCTCCAAAGTATTTGGAGAAACATAAATTAGGCACAAAGATACAAAAAAAAAGACTAAAAAAGGAGGACCGGTAGCTCTCATAAATTTATTTTACAACAACACATTCAGAATAGCGTATATAACCAAAATGCATTTGGCTGAAATCACTGAGCTGCCAAAACCATTAGACACGTGAAGAATAAAATAGTACAAGATAAAATCAAAACAGAATGTACAAGAAAGCATGATCATTGACAGCTATAACAGGCTAGATCTTCGAAAGCAAATTTTTGGTGAACGATCAAAACAGAATGTGGTACAAGAAAAAATTGATCATTGATAGCTATAACAGGCTAGATCTTCGAAAGCAAATTTTGGTGAACAAGTAGCTCTCATATCCAATTTTTCATCAAAACAAGGTCAGTATAGCGTATATTGCCAATGTAATTGGCTCTAATCACTGAGCAACATATTAGTAAACATGACAAAATAGGGCTGTTTAACAAGAAATGAAGTGAAAAGAGAAGACCCCAGAACACAAAAGAGACAGCAGCAAAATAGGGAGGACGGAGCAAAACACAAAACGGAAGGCAACTAGATGAGGACTGAGGATTACTCACATGTAGCTCTCATATTCAATTTTTCATCAAAAGAAGGTCTGTATAGCGTATATTGCCAATGTAATTGGCTCTAATCACTGAGCAACATATTATTAAACACAACAAGAATGGTTTAACAAGATAGAAAGTGAAAAGGGAACGTCAAGATTGGGAGGATGGGTGAAGACACAAACAGAAGACAATAAAATGGTGATTGGGGATTACTTCACATGTAACTCTCATATTCAATTTCTCATCAAAATAGGTCAGTATAGCGTATATTGCCAATGCATATGGCTCTAATCACTGAGGTACATATTGAAAAATGTAACAGAAGAGACAGCGATTCGACAAGATAAAATGTGGGACGAGAGGGTATTAGAACATCAAGAAGAAATATGTCAGGTGAAGAAGATGCAACAAATAAACAAGAGGTGAGAAAATTGTAGGCTTAATCTACAAGATAAATAAATTTGAAATACAACATGGGGTCCATATAAAATTAAATATCAGGATATGCTCTCATAAAATTTGATGACATCCTAAAGACTCAGAATAGCGTATATCGCCATGAATCTACATGGCTTAATCATTGAGCAGATTGGCATACAAAAAGAGTAACAGAGGTATATCACAAACTCAAAAGGAAGTGGCAAGATGTGTAAGAAATGCACATGCAACATTAGAATAAGTAATTACCTCCGACCATCAGGATTAAATGCCAATGCATTGATTGGTCCAAAATGCCCTTTAACACCACCAATTTCTTCTTCTAAAATCTAAATAACAAAGTCACATGGTAACAGCCACATTATAATGTGCATACAGAAAGTAACTTCACATAGAATGTCAAAAAGTATAATTCACCTTGTGGAAAAATTTAGCCTCAAATTTGCCCTGCACGGCGGTCTGTCATAGTCACGTTCATAGCATCTTGCCCACCTCCAATAACCACCTGACAACGGAAGAAAAACATAATGTTAGAGAAGTCAAAAACAAATGAGTTGGCCAGAATAACAGAATGTGCCACAATGTGCTTTAGTTGTGCCACCTAGTTCAGCATCAAGCATGCAGTGGGATAAGCTTTGAAAAGAACATGACTTAGATGCTGACAAATTAAGACAGTAAGAAATACTTGCACCAGTGTTACTAACAGTTTACATATTTGAGAAAACCAACAGGACTACCTAGTAATGAAGAACCATAGCCTTGACCCATGGACATGTAAATTTCTGTGCATTGACTATTCACCCACTAACAAGGAAAATTTCTGTGCCACATAACACAAATACGATTGAGCCTTTGATAAACTTGGCTTCACTAAACTACAGCAAGAATCAAGGTATGGAAATAGATGAGCAGGACTTAATCAAACTTCAAGAAATAAATCAAAGGAACATACAGACATAGAATTCTATCCAACTTCAAGAATAAATCGAAGGAGTGGTCGCAAAGTGCACACTCGGAATAAATTAATAGCCGTTCCCAGCCTCATAATTACCCGAAGAAAAATATGTTAGATAATAGAAGACCCATAATTCAAGACAAACCATGTGTTCATATGGCGAAACATTCGCAAGAACAAACTAACATTGGCATAGATAAGAAAAAAGGAATGATACATGAGCATACATGGTCAAGGGTAGGAGATATGTCGACAGCATTAACCGGTCGCTCCGTGACGTATGTCTTTATCAGGGTCAGTGTTCTTGCATCCCATAGCTAGCCACAAAACAGATGTCAGAAAATCCGTACAACAGTGAAATATGAACATGTTATTAGGACAGCAATCTCGTCACCTTAGCAGATTTATCCAAGGAACCTGTAAGGAAATGAGACCAATCTGCAGACTTTGACAGTGAACTAATTGCTTTCTGATGTCCCTCCTCCTTGCCTGACTCCTTCAGCAGTTTTCCGGTCTAAAGGGCAAGAGAAAATAGAACGTAAATGCATTGTCATAAAAAGTTGAGAAAAGAGCATGCCCATATTGACTGCATTAGACAGCTGTATGCAGAACATGGGGGGGGGGGGCAAAATGGCTACATCACATAGCAAGATAATGTCCATATAGTTCCTATACGGATGAAGTACCAAGTAGGGTATCCTATTAGTTCCTTCATCCATTCTAGCAAACATGCCACAGAAAGCATTGCGTTCTAGGAAGAATATTCTAGCAAGACTGGATCAAGAACTAAGTAGTAGTCACCCAGGAATGTGGCCAGACATGTAGGTATTAACTGCCTGCTGTGTTAACTAAAGGTGTAATGCTGGCAATAAGAGACTTGAATCAGCAACAAAGGTAACTGGGATCACGCATTACTACTGCTGAATAATATCAGCGGGCTATCTACAGCCATTACCTCAACAAGCATGCAACAGCATTTCCACATTTCTGCACCGATAAGTACTAATGGTCAGCAGGACTCACCTCAGAGTCCCAGATGCGAATGGTTGCATCCTCACCAGCGGTGATGATTGTCCGGTTCCCCGGTCCCCACACGGCCCTGTTAATCCTCCCGGTGATACCAGAGATCACGAGTGCGGACTCATCCGTCTCTGCAAAACGGCAACAGGCACTTCAAAAACCTCACATCGCAGTAGTAGACATGTAAAGACTTCCAAACGGATATTACGGAGGAGAATGAGCCATACGGTCTTGCAGGTCGTCGGCGATTCGCTTGACCTGCGCGGTGGGCATGTTCCCCATGAAGCTGTCGGTGGTGATGACGGCGAGGTGGTCGCCGATGGCGAAGTCGACGGAGCGCGCGGGGGCGTCGAACCTGAAGGTGAAGAGCTCCCTCCCGGTCTTGACGTCCCAGAGCTTGGCGGTCTGGTCGGCGCTGCCGGTGATGAGGCGCGTGGAGTGGCGGGAGACGTCGCAGGACCATACGGCGCCGTTGTGGCCGCGGTAGGTGCCGAGGCGGTCGCCGTTGTCGGCGAACCAGACGGTGGGGGTGTGGTCCTTGGCGCAGGAGAAGAGCAGGTCGCCGTCCCGGTTGTACTTGAGGAACGTGAGCGGGCGCTCGTGCCCCTTCATGAGAATCGGCCTCATCTCGCCGCTTGCTGCTGCTGCTCGCCGCCGCCGCCGCCGCCGGAAAGGAAGGAGGAGGGTAGGGTTAGGGCAGCTGGATCGTGCGTTGCGGCGGAGCGAGAAACCCTAGCTGCGCGTGGACAAGGGGCTTTTGTGTGGCACGGGAAACCAGTGCGGTTATTGGCCGTCTTAAGCACGTTGGTTGGGCCGGGTCTGGCCCAAACAAGAATAACGGGCTGGCTCAAATACGGCCTACATTCACATCACGATGATGATGGATCTGAAGCACAGAAGGTAGGAATTCTCGCTCGCGTCCTTCATGGTTCTGGTTCTTTTTTTCTGAATCCATTGTCTAGTCCTCATCCTGCAATGCCAATAGATCTTTCTTTTTTTGAACAGGAAGTAGGGCCTAGAAGGCCCCAGAGTTTCATTCATATCAGACGTGGCAGGTAACATATTACAGTGAGGCCCTGGCAACTCTCGCCCTGAGAAACCTGAGATTTGAAGAAAGGCCCTCACACTTTACAAAACACACCCCGAGACAAGAAATAGAAACGCAATCAGGTCCCTGAGATGCTCCGCCACCAGACGTCGGCGTCCTCAAGGCGTCGCCGCCGAGGAACAGGGCGCAGATGCTCGAACACCCAACTCCGGCGTAACTCCGTCGCCGCTGGACGCCAGGAGACCACCAGGGACGAACCACTTGGTGGAATCTGGACGCCGAGCGCCAGCAGCTAGGAAGAGAGGCCTCCGAACTGGAGGTTGTAGAAACGCCGCCATGCTGGCAGAAGATCGTGGAGGCAAGCAAGTCCTCCACGTGGTTGAGCTCGATGTAGAAGAACCTATGAAGAAGCCGATGCTGGTTAAAGAAGAGCAGATCCAGCTGAGCAAAAGCCTCCTCCTCGCCACCGCGGCAGGCCAGGAGTCAGCGCCCTTCCGAACTGTTCTTCACCGACCCGCGCCGGCGAGCCAGACTTCTTGCAAGATCCAGAGCTGAGAAGCACCACCTACGCACCCCCTCGCCACCAAGGCCAGCCGAGTTGTAAGCGGAGATCCAACCTGCTCCCTCGCTGGGAGATCTCTCAAAGCCTCCATGGCCAATAGATCTTTGTAGGTGTAAACAAGCACAATTGTAGCGGACTGATTTTGGTCGGTGCTTTTGGCTGGAACAAATCAATCGGTTGAAGATGACCTTTTGGTTGAATCTACTACTCCCTCCGGCTCCATTTAACCGACGCGGGCACAGCATAAATACATTTTTGCAAAAAGCTACCTCATACATATAAAATCTTTGAAATTAGGACTCCAAATTGAAATTTCAAACTAGCGTCTTCTTCGTCTCCGTCGTCTCCCTCGTCTCCGTCGATCCTGCCGGCCGGCCGCAGTCCTCCGCCATCAGAGGGCTCCCGCGGGGGTCGCCCGCTCTCGCGGGGGTCGCCCTGCTCCTCCCGTGTGCTGAGACTGTAGGGTCGCGCGGCTCCTCCCCTCGCCGGCGGAGGGCTCGAGCAGGGCCCCGCTGGTGGAGACTGCCAGAGCGGGGGAGCAAGGAGTCGCTGGAGCATTGAAGCTCCTCCACCGTCCTCGTCGCCGCCACCCCCAGCCCCTGTTCCCGTTCCAGCGCGAAGGAGTCGAGCGATCAAGGCTGTGCGAGTGGAGGGTACCGGGGCGGGGAAGGACGGAGCTGCCGGAGCACCGAAGCTCCTCCGCCGTCCTCGTCGTTGCCGCCCCCGGGCCCCTGTTCCCGTTCCAGCGCGAAGGAGCTGAGCCACCAAGGCCACGCCGGTGAGCTCGCCCTCTATTCCTCTGCATTTCCCCTCCCTTGTGTGTGACCACGTCCAATGTACCGCATCCTTGTGGCGCATGCCCACCCTAGCCAAGGCCATGGACGCTTGTCTTAGAAGCATGGCCAATTCCATGAGCAACGCCATGACCAGCCTCGATCTGCAGTTTCACTGAAACGGTTTCAGTCCCAGAGAGAAACAGTTTCAGTCAAGTTATGTTCACTGTCAGTACATGTAGATAATCTTGCTGGAAGTACATGTAGGCAATCTTGCTGGAAGTACATGGAGACAATCTTGCTGGAATTGACAAATACATGGAGACAATCTACTCATAAATAAACTGAAAATGACAAATACATGGAGACAATCACTGAGGTGCTATTGCAAATTTACTCTGCTTCTCTTTCTGAATGTCATTTCTAGAGATTAGTAATTCGTAATTGTATCCCTTGTTGCATTCAGTTAAAAAATACACATACATGTTCTCACATTGGATATTATGGAGGGATGGTGTGTGTGATGCCAAACCTGATTGCTTTTCCGCAGCTAGCCCAGTCCACAAGAGGAGAGGATGGTTCTGTTCTTGGATATCAACTTAACTCCTCCACAAGAGCAGCATGATGGAGGGACAATCCTGAATCTCAACTTCAGTCCAGAAGAGGAATATGGACAAGAAGCACATATACCTGGAGCAGAAGAAGAAGGAGAAGTACATATACAAGGAGAAGAAGAAAATGCACATATACATGGAGGAGGAGAAGAAGAAAATGCACATATACATGGAGGAGAAGAAGAAGATGCACAAATACCTGCAGGTACACGTACGCTCTATTTTCATCACATTACTGTTAACATGAATATTTAGCATGATGCTATGCTCACTTGACCAGAAGTGTCCTGTTTGATATTTAACACCTTCCTGCATATCACAAACTTGCAGGTGTTAAGCATCCACACCATACAGATCTACCAGATACTCACAAATTTGCAGCATATGTTGCATTAAAATTACTGAGCAAAGACCGACCAATTGTGAAGAAAGACAAAGAGCATCTAGCTGAAATTCTCAAAACAAGTCTCAGAACCGTCGAAAAGATATGGAAACAAGCAAAAGAACAAGAGTGTAAAGGGGAAGAGGTTGATCTTTCCAATAAAAGGAAGGGGAAATGTGGACGAAAGAGGAAAGAACTTGGTCTCGAAAGAATACCTTCAATTCCTCTGAACAAAAGGTCTACATTAAGGGCACTGGCGGTAGCGAGGTTGGTGCGAAGCAAGCAGAGGAGGCGGGGGGCCCTCCTTCCCCCCGAGGATGCCCGTGAGGTGCACCGCGGCGTCCTCGACGGCGGCAGCGAACGGCAGGGCTGCAAAAAAGCTCCGTGGCGAGCGAGTCTTTGCAACCAGCAAGACAAATCAGCGTTAATCGACAAGCTCAAAGGCATAGGAGAGTAGATCCGGGGCAGAGACCAACGAATCGGAGGAGAAGGCCTCGTGGGGGTCGCCATGGTCATCATCAAAGAGTCGATTTTCCTTCCAAAGAATCGATTTGGGGACTGGATGGATGCGGGGGGGCGGGGGCGGGGGGGGGAGTGGAGCTAGGGAGGGAGCAGGAGAGCTACGTGGGGGGGAGTGGATCGGCTGGAGATGCGGAGGAGCTGCACGGCGCAGGCGGGGCAGCGGCGGAGAGACGACGAACGGCGGAGCTGGCGGTGGAGTGCGGGGAAGGAGAAGGTGACGAGTGCGCGGGGAGTGAGGAGTTGGTCGGAAAATCGTGGAGGGTTTTTTCGCAAAACAACCGCCGCGTCGGTTAAATGGAGCCGGAGGGAGTAGTAAAAAAATTGCAGCTAGCACCTCACATGTTTATATACGCAGGTAGGGCTTGAAGTGCAAGTAGGCTAATGAGATAAAAACAAATCTACTCAGGGCAAGTACTCAATTGAGCAGGAAGATATACTATATCGTACAATACTTTCATACAAAAGGTGAAGGTGTATTAGGGCATGTACAATACGGATGCTTAGCCCAGGTGCTAGGGTACTAATCGTTGCAGTTATGCCCAATTCCTAGCCTATACCAGAATTCTGGCTTGCGTCACTACTTAAAGTCGCGTCGGCGCTAGGGCCTAGGGGCTCATTTTCTTTAGCGCAAAGGTAGCTTGATGTGCAGCGTACGCTAGCTAAGGTTGGTGCCAACGCGGGCTGGAGCAGGGGCGTTACCGCCCACGACGGGGCGAGAGGCGGGCGAGAGGGCGGCGAGACGGCAGCGCGGGGCGATGGATCCACCGCCCGGCGGTAGCGCCCGCTACCGCCCGGCTGCCGCCCGCGCTGGCGCCGAGAGGGGGGTGAGAGTGGGCGAGAGCGCTGGCAGGTCGGGGCGACAGCGCGGGCGAGAGGGAGGGGGTAACGGCTAGCTGACGTGGCGCGATCTGATTCGTCCACGTCAGCTAGCCGTTGGGGTAGCCGTTGCTGGCTCAAAAAATTCGATCATCCCCACCCCCTATAAATACCCCCCATATGGTTTCACTCATTCCACACCTCACTTCATCTCCTCCACTCTCCATTTCCACTCCTCTCAACGCCATGTCTTCGTCTAGCGACGGTTCGAGCGACGGAATGGAGGGTGATATGATCGGTGCATTCCAGGCGGAGTATGAGGAGGCGATGCTCAACCTCGAGGCGGATCCAAGACGGCCGCGACGCCATCGAGAGTTCATCAGACGATTGGGTGCCCACGATCGGCTCTACAACGACTACTTCGCCGACGACTGTGATTATCCTCCGAGCTTCTTTCGACGAAGGTATCGGATGAGGCGATCCCTTTTTCTACGCATTGTGGATAGATTGGGTGAATACTCTCCGTATTTCACCCAAAGAGTTGATGCTCTCAACCGTGCTGGTTTTTCTCCCCAACAAAAGTGTACTGCGGCTTTGCGTTTATTAGCTTATGGAGCCGATGCAGATACGATAGATGAGTGGCTTAAGTTAGCTAGACAAACTTCATCAGATTGTCTAGATAGATTCTGTGAAGGCATCATTCACTGTTACGGGGAAGAGTTTTGCCATCGACCAAGTGTCGCGGATACTCAGCGTCTGTTAGCGAAAGCCGAGGAGCGTGGCTTTCCGGGCATGTTAGGGAGCATCGATTGCATGCATTGGAAGTGGAGGAACTACCCAGTGGCGCATGCCGGTCAATTCACAAGGGGAGACATCAAACACCCTACCATAATCTTAGAAGCCGTTGCGTCGTATGATCGTTGGATCTGGCATGCCTTTTTTGGAGTGGCCGGGTCCAACAACGACATCAATGTACTCAATCAGTCGATGTTGTTCACTGATGTGCTTAGGGGAGAAGCACCCATAGTGAACTTCACGGTGAATGGACACGAGTACAACTATGGTTACTACCTTGCCGACGGCATCTACCCCTCCTGGCCGGTGTTCATGAAAGGTGTTACTCTTCCACAAAGTGAAAAGCATCGATTGTTCATCGCTGCTCATCAGCTTGGCGCAAAGATGTCGAGTGTGCCTTTGGAGTGCTGAAGGCTAGGTTCAACATTCTAGCAGTTCCGGGACGCTCCTACTCGAGGCGTACTCTTGGGTTGATCATGCGTGCATGTATCATTCTGCACAACATGATCATCGACGATGAGCGTGATACAAATTTGGAGAACATCTATGAGACGAGTTGATTCCAATGTCGGCCCTGCGATACACAACAATGCACCACCAAGCCTAGCAGCCAGGATTCAGATGGACAACGAAATGAGGGACTCACCGATGTATACACAGCTCCAGCATGATTTGATTGAGCATGTGTGGGCTAATGCCTAGATTATGTAATTTTTTCAAATTTTTATGTAATTTTTTTATAATGTAATCGGTAACAATTTTAGTTGAATAAAATATATTTTTGCATTTTTTTGAATGTTGTAATCTGAAAAAGAAATGCTGATGTCGAGGAGAGAGAAAAGCTGATGTGGAGGAGAGAGAAGTGAGAGCTGGCACTATAGCCCGTGCACTGGCACCGTGGGGTGAGAGTGGGGTGAGAGTGAGGGTAAAAGCTGATGTGGCGAGGCTATAGCCTGTGATGCATTGGCACCAGCCTAAGCAACCTGAATAAGCGTTTCACGTTGCATTCAAGGGTGTTTGGCTCATAAATCTAGGTTTATTAAAATTTTCTTTTCGCACAAGCGTCCAACTTAGCGCCTGTGGCATTGTACATGCTCTTCAAGACATATTTGGTCACACTAAATTTTGTAGTGTTGTAACAAAAGCAAAAACATTACGCATCATATAGCTGTACATATTAATGCCTGAGAGCATCAAATTTACTTTGTTTTACACGGGTATAAAAAATATCTTTTCCCCCAAAAAACTTGTGAGTAAACATAGAAATTTTTACATTTTAAAATATGTTTTCACACAATAGGTTCATATGCACCTTGAGCCGAATTGGGTTTTCATGTGTCCTATGAATAATATAGAAGTTCTGACATGCTACTGTCAGTGTGGGCGTCCTATAAATTACGAAGTAGCATTTTTTTAAAAAGTTGTCAAACATATGTGTTTAACAAATGTGAATGTTTATTCATTTTGGTTGTGCAAGAAACCATATATCATGTTAATAAAGGGGTACCAAAGCTTGACATTACTTTTTTTTACCTAAAGAGGAACCTTATCCATTTTTATAACAACTACACCCAAGATATCAGTTTTAGCGTCCGAAAAGGTGGAAAGCATTATGTAAGGAACGATTCTACAATACAACACAAGCCATTTTTCTGTTCCCATCAAGGCATATGGACTAATTGTAATTCTTTTTTCGAGTATGATCATTTTCATATTCATTAATAAGGACTACAATTATTAGGAGCCCGTGTGAAGATAATAAAAGAGAAGATACATTGAAATATAGTAGGCCTGAATCACGCACATGAAAATAAGTTATAGGAACGGATTTTATTAGGTGTATGAATTTGAAGAGACACATAACAAGCAATCGCAACCAGCACGAGGACCTAAAAGAGAAAAATGTCTAGTTGCTACATGGATTTGTGCAAAATGTTCATGAAAATAGCTTCTCGTGATGATGTGTCTGATGAATCATAAATCATACAATAAGTATTGTAAAGCTAAGACATATGTTTAGCTTTATGTCTGCGGGACTGGAATTTCAAAACACAATGAGTGGCTTGCCAAACTAATAGGTTTGCCAAACCAATTGGTATACATGCCAAGGAGGAGGTTGTCCGGTGATCAAGAAGATCTCTACAACCTAAAATGACCTCAATGGTTTAGAGATGCCTCGCTTGTTTGCACACAAAATTAATTTTACTAACATTTATCAATTATAATTTTTATAGGATCATTTAGAATTTAATGTAGAATGTACAAAATGGATCGTTTGTCTGCAAAGTGTGGTGACAACAGACTTTGTACATGTTACCAGGTGGTTCACTACCTGGAGTTCACGTTATTAAGTGGCAGATCTAGGGGGTTTCTTCATTGTGCTATAGTTCTGAAATTAACAGAAAGAGGTCCATATTACACCCTTAAACTTGTTAGAAAGTTCAGATTACAACCTTCTGTTTAGTTGTTCTACCGTTCAAGATATGCCCCTCTGTTTACCTTATCTGGTTTTGACCATGGAATTGACTAGTTTTCATAGCGAGTCATCATTTCCCATCATGATTCTCTCCTATCTCCTGTGTTCCTTATGAGAGGAAAAAGCGATACCACAGTGCTACACACCAGCACTGTCGGCCAGCCTCCCCTCACTGAGGTTTAACTGAACGGTAGAAAAGGCACAGGTAGAGATGAGGTCGTCATCGCAATGTGTTTTCCTCTTCTTGTTCACGTGCTTGTCCTCGTCTTGTCTGTCGAAGATGCATGGGCAGTCTTGCTTGACCATTGTGCATCTAGCCGGGTGCCAAGCTCGATGACCAATTGCCTGTATAAAACCAGAAGACGCCATCATATCCTATCGGCCTCTTAAGGCATCAGTATCTCATCTGCATGGCCTAGCCAGCGGTCCAACACCACTCCTAGTTCCATCTCGCCCCGTCTCCCACAGATTTTTGCGCCGCCGAAACAGTCTCTGATTTCGGCGACCTTTTTCCGCCAAATCTTAATACCTCCCCCTGTAGTATCCCATTGACAGGAAGAATCTTTTCAACCGAAAAGGAGGCAAGGAGCTCGATCTAGTCACCTGATTCAGCAATTTTTTCCATCTTCTCCAACTCCGGCCAGATGCATCGCGAGACAATTTAGTTGCATATGGTGAGTCTAAATCCAACTCGTCTTAAACCCACACCTCTTATGGTCTCGCTTACTTTTTGCACAAGCTCTTCGAGCCCCTCGTCTTCGTGCTTGGAGTAGTTAAGCGGCGGCGCAGCTCAATGACGGCTCGGCGATGTTGGGGTGCTGCTCATTAGTACGTGGCGCCTGGTGGTGGTGGTGCGAAGGATGGTGACATGCTACTTCTTTTCACTAGGCTTTGGCGGTGCTGATCGGTGGGACGACACTAGAGCAACTCACTCAGAGAAAAACAGAGAGAGATAAGCGAACAAGACTCAAGAGCAACATAGAGGAGAACATGACACGTGAGAGGAGAGAGATGGTTATGTAAATGATGACGTGGCACCACACAGGGCAATACCACGGTCAAAATTAGATAAGATAAAGGTAGGGGTGTATCTTGAGCGGTGTTGAGAGTTGAGGGTCGTAAGGTAGACCAAACTAACCATGCGGATTGTAATTTAAACTTCATGATAAGTTTAGGGGTGTAAAATGGATTTCTCTCGGACTAACTAGGCTTGTGTTCCATAGAACTCCAAACCTTGAAATAGTGTAAACCCCTGAATGGATATCTTAATCTCAGTCATCCTACCTTTAATCGCAAACAAATATCATTTAATCTCAATCATCCTTGTATTTCACTCAGAAAAAAACGTTTCACCTTTGGGGTCAATGGAAGCAGAAGCCAGTATCAAATATCAATGGCTACCAGTGACACTGTTGGTCCAGGTTTGTTAACCCTTTCCGGTTGGTCACCTATCCCTAAATCGCTCCGGATCAAACACGTTTATTTTGGAGTTATTTGGAGATGAGATTTCGGGAAAAATAAAAATTACAACTGGTTGATATGAGTATTCTATCAACCATGTTAAGCCTTAGAGCATCTCCAGCCGTCTCCCCGACGAGGCCCCCAGGACGCCTTTTTTTTCATCCGGATGGACGAAAACGGCCCAGTCGCGCCCCCGGATCCTCGTTTTCGTCCGGATTAGGCCTTTCATCCGTCCGGAGAGCCCAGGCCATCCCCGGCCCCACGGGGTGCGCTCGGGAACTCCGGACGAGAGAAAAGCGGGGACGGGCCCGCTCTGTCGGCGAGAGAACAGACGAACCCCACCACTTTGTCGACGCAAATCCCTCCTCCCCTCCCGTTGCTCTGTCGCCGCCGGCACCACCCCTCGCCAATCCGTCGGCCGGTTGCCTCAACTCCGCCGTTCCTCCACCCACCAGCCTATATTCCGCCGCATGTCGTGCCCTCTGCCTATTTTCCGCCGCCGGGTAGCTCCCTCGCGTCGCTCCTCGTCGACACACCCGGCAGGTGTTCATCCAATTGCCTGGCCGGACATGGACTCCGACAAGGAGGAGGAGCAGATGTTCGCCGAGCTTCTTGAAGAAGAAACGACAGCCGCCGCCCAAGACGAGGAGCACCTGCTGATCCTTGCTTGCCTGTCTGGCTTGTACGCCGAGTCGGCCATTGGTCGCCATGGTGGGTCGGCACCAGGTCGCCGGAAGTGCAAGCCGAGGCAGCGAATGGAGGGCTACTGCATGCTCTACGCCGACTACTTCGCCGAAGATCCATTGCACGGTAAGGTTGTTTTTAGGTGTCGTTTCAGGATGAGCCAGAAGCTCTTCCTGAAAATTGTGTATGCCCTTCGAGAGTACGACTCCTATTTCAGATGCAAGTTGGATTGCACCGGCATGGCAGGGTTTTCCGCCCTCCAAAAGTGCATGGTGGCTATGCAGATGCTGGCATATGGAGCTCCTGGTGATTCTACCGATGACTATCTTCGGATGGCGGAGTCCACCGCCCTTGATTTTTTCTACCGGTTCTGGAGGGCGGTGATAGCAGTGTTCGGGGACATCTACTTGAGATCACCGACTGTCGAAGACACTGCTAGGATCCTCGCTGTCAATGAAGCTCGAGGATTTCCAGGGATGCTTGGAAGCATTGACTACATGCATTGAAAATGGAAGAACTGTCTGTTTGCCTGGCAGGGAATGTACAAGGGTCACAAAAAAGGCTGCACTGTGATACTTGAGGCAGTGGCTACCCATGATCTCTGGATTTGGCACTCCTTCTTTGGTATGCCCGGATCAAACAACGACATCAACATCTTGCAGTGCTCGCCGGTCTTCTCCAAGCTTGTTGAGGGTCATGCTCCCCCAGTTAACTTTGTGATCAATGGCCGGCAGTACAACAAGGGATACTATCTTGCAGACGGTATCTATCCAAAGGGGGCAATATTTGTGAAGACTATCTCAAGCCCCGCCCTTTCGAAGGAGCAGCAGTTTGCCAAGGAACAAGAAGGTTGCCGAAAGGACGTCGAGCGTGCATTTGGTGTTCTCCAGCAGAGATTTGATGTAGTCCGGTTCCCCGCTTTGACTTGGTCCAAAGATCAGATGTGGGAGGTGATGAACTGTTGTGTGTGCTTACACAACATGATTATCGTGAATGAGCGGAAGTATCCGGTTCCTCCGAGCGAGCAAGTTGCACCACATGACAGAGAGGGTCCTCTTGCACAACCTAACCACCAGGTGTCGGCATCGTGGGCGGCGTTCATCGCTATGCGTCAGGAGATTCGAGACTCCATAATGCATCAACAGCTGCAGGATGATCTGGTGGAGCATATATGGACGCTTCGAGGCAACACCAACTAGTTTCCATTTGATTTTTTTGAAAACTTGTCTTGTTTTGTTGAACTGTAACGTTTATTTGTAAAAATAAGTCAAATGTTGGCAAAACTGGTCAAATTCGCCGAATTATGCAGGAAATTTGGCATCCAGGGATGTTTTTCTCTAAAAAACGCTGAACCCCGGGTATCTACCGGGGAGACAGCTGGAACTTCAGCGCTCCCCGAGCCAAACTTTCGTCCAATCCAATATTAAATAGCGCGGAATTTCGGCCCGGGGAACCCCAAGGAGATGCTCTTAGATCATGATATCGTACCAAGACATCTTTTAATTTGAAACGGATGAAGTACTCTGTATTCGTCATAGGAATTACATTGTTTGGAAGATTCAGATATAAGAAGTACCTCCGATTTAAATTAGTTGTCGCGGGTTCGATGAGTCTAGACATATCTGGTCAACATTTTACAAAGTCAGCGACAATTAATTTAGGGACATTGCTACACAGTGTCCTAGTACTGATTAGTTTTAAGGAGTGCCCCATCCAAAAATAGAAATAAATTAGTCTAACATCCCTCCCATTCCAAAAATAGAAAGTTCTAATCCTTACGACTGGGATGGCTGTTGCACGGACGTGCAAAATCATCGAACTTATCATTTCGCGGCTCCGTCCCAAATTCTTGCAGAAAAGAATACAATATCGACTCGCAAATTCACCTAAAAAAACGCATTTGTCATCTACTTCTATTCTACATCGAGTCCGCTTGTTCCATATCAGTGGATGTAGAAAAAAGAAAGAACATTGTCAACGTTGGAGATGTAAAAAAGTTGAGGTGAATCTACTATTCTTACATCCAAAACTGGGATGAAACAGATGCTGGATGTAGAAAAGGAAGAAAAGTTACATAACCACTGCCATCATTGGAGATGTAAAAAATCGAAAAATAGATCGAGTTTCAAAAAAAATTACAACCAGAATTATGGGGAGCATACTTTTTTACATCCTTCGATGATTCTCGATATAGAAGTGAGGAGCCTGAGAGGCGCGGGAATTAACGCGAAGAGGGGCGGTGGCAGGGACCACCGGCGCGCTGGACATGGGGAGAGGGCGCAGTGGCTCGTCCTTCCCGATGGCGCCAGGTGAGGGGGGGAGGGGTCTGTAACATCCCAACCTTGTGTTTATAAATAAATGAGTGATCATGTGCATCTCATGCATGTAGTTTGCATTTGAGTAAAATTTTGCATCAAAGTTTAATAATTTTCAATTATGCAAATCCCTCTCTGTTTCTTCTCCATTCAAAATCTCTCAAGTTTTTCTTATTAGGCAACATGGACTTGTTGCTATTCAATAAGCCATGTATGTCCTAATATTCTTTGGCAAAATTTAGTTTCAAACAAAATTCAAAACAGTTTGAATTTGAAATTTGAAAAGAGAAATAAAAAACTAGAAATGGAAAAAAAGGAGAAACCCACCCCTTCTCTTCTCTCCCTGGGCGCAGCCCATCTCTTTTTCCCCTTCCTTTCTCTCTGGCTCGGCCCAAGTGCCCAACAGCCACACCCCACCAGCCCAACCACCCCGTAGGGAGTTTTGTGCAAAAGTGCACGTCTTCCCCGCCGACCGAAGCTGGTCGCTGGCAGCACGCCGGCCACCTGATGCTCCGGCCGGCCAGGATGTGCCCCGCCGCCCCCGGCGACCTACAAAAGATCGCCGATGCGCCCTGGAACCCTAGTCCCCATTCTCCCCCTTCCCCGTGCTCTCCCGCGCCTCCCTCAGACCTAACCCTAACTCACAGGAACGGCCGGCCTCCGCCCGATTCCGGCGCCGGCGAGGCTCCCCGGCCATCACCGACCAAGCCCTCGTGCTCGCGGTGAGCTCCGCTCCCTCCTGGTACCCTCAGCTCGCCTCCTCCCCCTCTGTATCATCACCGCCACGGGCTACTGCCCCGGCCTCCGCCGCTCGTCGCTGGTGGCCGTGCTCCGGTGGCCAATAGCGGGCAGCGCCGCCACCAAACGGCCCAGCGCGTCGCGCCGCGTCTATTGCCCCCTCTCGTGTGTCCTCCCGCCCACGGGAGCCTCCGATTGGAGGTCAACCAGAGCTCAATTTCGAGCTCATGGCCGGCTGACATCAGCATGACGTCATGCTGACGCCATAATTTTTTTCTTATTTTCTTATATTATTTTCTGTATTTCTGTAAATTGAAAATAATGATAGGTGGACCGCATCTGTCAGGATTTTATTAATTTCAGAAATAGTTAGAAAAGAATAAAATTATGACATGTGGGTCTAAATTGTTAAACTTTTATTATTTTTATATAATTTTCAGAAATTGATTTAAAATGAATTAAACTTTGGAAATTCATAACTAATTCATTTTAAATCAGAAAAATGCAAATAAGATATCAAAATGATCAGAAAAAGATTACCTAATTGTTTATCCATGTTTCATACATGCTTGAACCAATTAAATGTGGAGCCTTAGTAGAAACCCTAAATCGACCCCCTTATGTCGGGATCGATGTCGAACCCCCTTTAATTTCTGTCGAATGCACCTAGGATTTACCCAACCCCTTTAATATGACATGTCATCATACTGTATGTCCATTGCATTGTACCTTGTATTGATTGTGCTCTTCCTTTCCGGTATTTGGTTCTTCTCGATAGGGACCGAACGCGAACATGAGACCAACGCCACCGAAGAGCAGCACCAGAACAACGAGGGACAAGGCAAGCCCTAACCTGGTTCATATATGGTTTCGAAATGCTTTACTTCTGGTTCTTACATATTGCATCCGCTTCAAATATGTTTTATCGGCAGTTGTAGATATCCTATGTGTGCATAATTCCATCCTTGTAGCCCGAGTTATCGATCCACCGCTCCCAACAAAACTAGATCTGAGCTTGTTCGCATCGCTAGAGCCGTATATGTGTTATGCTTAGCCATGCTTAGCTGTTGAAGTCTGATCCATCCGGTTGATGAATCAGAGCTACGAATGAACCTAGTTTGACATGATGACGTGGTAAGATCAGTGATGATGTTAATAAACATGCTAAAGGCTTGGATGGGCCGCCACATGGGGATGTGGTGTTTTGACTCGTTCTCGCCGATACTAGGACCTGAGTTCTCGCCTTCGGAACCAAGACTGAGCGTACAACCACACGGGGCCCATGGGAACCCCTTGGTGTAAGAAGATGTCCATTACCCCATGTGTGGTTTTGGTAATTGATGACAATCCCTATGGACTAACGGTTGCATTGAGAATCAATCTTAGGTTAAGTCCATAGCTATGTGTTGGACTCAAGGTTGTAAGATGGAGAAGACGGAGTACAATGATGAAGATGGTGTCGAAGAGAGACAAAGATGGTGTTGAAGATGAAGAGAGAAGACGACGTAGAAGATGAAGAGAGAAGACGGCGTAGAAGATGAAGAGAGAAGACGGCGTTGAAGATGGATGAAGATGGTGTCGTGCATACAAGATGGAAGAAGACGGTGGCGTGTACGTTGAAGGAAGACGGTGGCATGTACAATCATGAAGAGTATGAAGACGGAGCTTGCCGACTCGAGAAGAACGCGCAAGGATAAAGTTTGTGCTCGATAGGATAGTGGGTCGCATCGTCGAAGAGAGCTCAAACCTTGCATGAATTGCATCGTGTTCTTGGTTCTTCTTGGTTCTTATGCATGAAACGGATTTCGGATGCATCGCATGTTGCATGTGCGAGGGTGATGATTTTCTCGATATACCATATTGAGAGGTTACACCTCTATGACCATGAGAAAATCATCACTCACTCTTTTCCATGTTTTCACCTTGTGAAGTGGTAGCTCTTGTCGCCCTCTTTCCAACAAAATAGGTTTCATGTCATTCCGATCTTCCTAGCTCAAGATATTGCGTTTTCCGTATGCATCTATTTGAAAAAGAAAAGGAAACAGCATATGGGCCGGGCGGTACTACCGCGGGCGGTACCGGCCTAAATATCGCACGCGCGTTTTGGCTTACTGGATCGCAAGCGGTACCAGGCCGGTACCGGCCCGGTAGTACCGTAACCCAATTACGGCACCAGGCCGGTACCGGGCCCGGTACTACCGGCCCAGCTTTTCTTCCCCAGCAGCCTCCATCAGATCCGCCCATTTTGGGCCGCCGCCAGGCCCACCACCGCGCCACACACACGCTCGCTACCTGCCGCCGCCAGCTCCCGCGCGGGACGCGCGCACACGAGGTCGCCGTGTTGACCCGCATCGAGGCGCGTGCCCTCCCGCTCGCGACCGCCACGCTCGCCTCGATCCGCCCCTTGCTCCAGATCCCCGCGCCGCTCGCCCATTCACACGCGCGCACATGCTGTGCCGCTCTGTCGCTGGCCCCACCCTCTGCCTCGCTGCGCGCGCGCGCCAGCAGCTCCCGCTCGCCTACCGCGCTGCTTCCCTCGGCCCCACGCGCTGCTGCTGCTCTGATTTGCTGCTGCTCTCTTCTCAGATTGGTTTATTGCACTGTTTTTGGACACGAGCGGTAGTACCGCTCCGCAGAGCGGTACTACCGGTTTTGTACCGAATTTTAGATCTGATTTCTGCACAGTTTTGGCGCAAACGGTAGTACCGCTTCAACAAGCGGTAGTACCGGTTTTGCGCGAATCTGACCGTTTTCTCGACCCCAACAGCTATATTTTGCAGCCCCTATTTATACCTCTCTTCCACCTCCGACCAAACTAACCCATCCCCTCCATTATCTCTCCTCCATTGTTGACCTTGGGTTCTTGCTTCCTCCTCTTGATCCCCCCACTATTTGTTGCATATTTTTGGGGGAAAGGAGAGAGGAGATCTAGATCTAGAGCTTCACCAATTGAATCCCTCTCCAAGTGAGGGGATCTTGCTAGATCTAGATCTTGGAGGTTCTTGGTGTTTCTCCACTCTTTGTTCTTCCTCCCTTATTCCCCCAATAGCTTCTTCTAGCTTTGTTGGAATTTGGGAGAGAAGAACTTGGGCATCCTAGTGGTGTTCTTAGCCATTGCATTAGGTGCATCGGTTTGAGTTCTCTCCGGGGTTTCGATCTCGTAGAGTGAGTGTTCAACCTTAGTGGTGTTCTTGCCTTAGTGGCCATCTTGCCTTAGTGGCCGCATTGCCTTAGTGGTCGTGTTTCCTTTGTGGAGTGTGTTAGCCTCTTGTGGCGCATCGTTTCCTTGGTGGAGTGTGTTAGCCTCTTGTGGCGCATAAGCATCCTTGGTGGAGTGTGTTTCCTTGGTGGTGTGTGTTGCCTCTTGTGGCCGTGTACTTCAGAGCCTCCTTGTTGTGGAGTTGCCTCAAGTGTGATACTTGGGTGTTTGCCCAAGCTTGTACGGGTTCGGTGACCACCCTCAAGTGTCCCTTAGTGGATCGAGGCTTTCCTTTGGTGGAAAGGCTCGAGGAGAATATGGTGGCCCTAGTGGCTACCGCTCCATACGGAGACGTAGCACCTTAGTGTGTGAACTTCGGGATACATCGCCGTCTCCTCGTGCACCGGTTACTTCTCAACCCGAGCTCCTTAACCTATGCGCTTTACCTTGTTATATCTATCTTGCTTGATGTGCTATACCTAGCTTGTTATCACATTGTGCTCATCTTGCTAGCATAGGTTGTTGGTGTTCTTAGGCAAACCCCTAGTTGATAGGCCTTGAGCTTAACTAGTAAACACATGTGTAGTTTTATTCCGCCTAGTTTAGCTCTCTAGTAGAAGTTTTTATACACCGCCTATTCACCCCCCCCCCTCTAGGCGACGTCCTAGAACATTCACTTGGCCCGAACTTGCCTAGCTTACCCATGAGTCAATTAGTTTGCGAGTTCCATTTGCCATACGCATGGGGGAAAGGTGGAAAAGGTTTTCAAAGTGCATCATACAGGGCGTGGCCGGGGTGAAGGATGTTGGAGGCATTGAGCTGGATCCCCGCACACAATGACCGGGACCGCCTCGGAGAATGGCTACCTACGATGACGGAGCTCCCCAGTTAGTTTGACTCATGGAATAGGCGAAGTAAGGGAAAGGTTTTGGTCGACCACCCTCTGCCGGCACACCAAGGAAGTGTGTTAATCTATAGTGGCATTAAGAGTCGGTCGGTGCGTGTGGGTAAAGTTGTACACCCCTGCAGGGTAAATCTTTACGAAAAGCCGTGTCCACGGTTAAGGACGACTTGGGAAAGAACGTGATGATCATAGACAACTTGAATCCGATCGTAAAACTTGATATCTATGCGTGAATAATGATCCCTTCTCAGGTTGTCGAGGGGGTGATCCTAGGTGATAGGTTCAGGTGATGATGAAGATTCGGTGGATTCAACATGATGATCTTAGAGCTAGAGTTGATATCGCTCTCTTATCCCTTTTGAAAATGGTCTGAATAGACGAGCTTCTGCTCCCTCCTGTTTACAAAGGAAAAACTGGCTTTCCGCAAAATAAGCTCCACATAAAGCCTCGCATACCCGCTTTGCTAAAAGGTTGTACTAAGTCTTGCTGAGTCCCTGTACTCAGCCTTGCATGCTTTGTTTCAGACGAAGTCCTTCCAACTGATGGTGGCTTCTACCTTGACGTCGACGAATAGTTCGGAGTTCCTCAGACGGCAGCCTGAGACTTATGGGCTGGGACGTCGCCTTATGTTATGGCCTCTTAGGCCCTTTGCGGTCTTGTTATCTAGATAACATAATTTACTTTCTGTTGCTTGTTGAATTGTGGTCAGTGACCTCTGCGTGTAATAAATTTGGATCTTAACTCTGCTATGAGTTGTAATATATTTGCTTTCAGTCGTAGAGTCACTGTTGTGTTACCGATTCTCACCACTGTAGGCCCTAGAGATCTAGGTTAGGCTTATGCCGAGATGTGATATTTGGGTTTGTCTAGCCACGACCTCCGGGAGTCGCGGCAGGTTTTGGTATCGAAGCGGGACTGCCTATATGAAACCCTTTCGACTGGTCGATGTTGAGTCTAGTAGTTGTGAAAACTATTTGAAAGCTAAAAGTATTTGCAAAAATCTGAATAGGACTCTTTTTACTCCTTATCTGGTGTCATTCTAATGCTGAGTCATCTTACCTTGTTTTGATTGAAAAAGGTTTTACCACTACCCTATTATTTCCAAACGTCTAGGATCTACGGGTTTGGGTTGTTTTCTCCATAAGTACTTCGTACTTGGTTGCTTAACTCAGTGTTCCTAAAGTTACATCAATTGATCTGAATCTTGTTCCTTCCATTCAGTGAATGTTATCATTCCGTTGAATTCCTTCCAAGGAATCTGTTTCTCATGATCTTTGTCTTTCTCTTCAGGATGGCTGGTCGTGGTCGTGGTCGTAACCGACATGGACAAAACAATGCTGAACAGAGCTCGCCGCCACCTCCCACAATGGCGCAGGTTCTTAACAACATTGAGACCAACCGCTCGAGGAATGAACAACTCCTGGAGCGTGTAGATCAAAACACAGAGCGTCGCCCCGACAACTGTGTCACACTTGGGGACTTCATCCGTGCACTACCTCCTGTCTTCACCCACCCCAAGGAGCCTCTTGATGCTGATGATTGGCTTCGCACCATCGAGCGCAAGTTCAACGCTCTTCATGTTCCACCAGGTGAACGCGTGAACTTCACCACCTAACAGTTAGAAGGTGCCGCTGGTTCTTGGTGGGAAGGTTTTCTGGCTCTTCAAGCGCCAGGACATGATGTTACCTGGGAGGAGTTCGTCACAGCTTTCACGTGCAGACCTATATCCCCAAGGCTGTCATGGACATCAAAGGAGGGA
>NC_061510.1:215021918-215118579 GCF_022539505.1 Lolium rigidum
TGTTTTTGGTTTTCGTGAAATCCTAGTAACGAAATATTCTCGGAATTGGACGAAATCAAGACCCAGGGGCCTATTTCGCCACGAACCTTCCAGAAGACCGAAGAGCATACGAAGTGGGGCCACGAGGTGGCCAAACCACATGGCGGCGCGGCCAAGGGGGGGCCCGCGCCGCCCTGTGGTGTGGGCCCCTCGTCTGGCCCCCGACTCTGCCCTTCCGCCTACTTAAAGCCTCCGTCGCGAAACCCCTGAGGCGAAAAAACCACGATACGGAAAACCTTACTGAGACGCCGCCGCCGCCGATCCCATCTCGGGGGATTATGGAGATCTCCTCCGGCACCCTGCCGGAGAGGGGATTCATCTCCCGGAGGACTCTACACCGCCATGGTCGCCTCCGGAGTGATGAGTGAGTAGTTCACCCCTGGACTATGGGTCCATAGCGGTAGCTAGATGGTTGTCTTCTCCTCATTGTGCTTCATTGTTGGATCTTGTGAGCTGCCTAACATGATCAAGATCATCTATCCGTAATACTCTATGTTGTGTTTGTCGGGATCCGATGGATAGAGAATACCATGTTATGTTAATTATCAAGTTATTACATATGTGTTGTTTATGATCTTGCATGCTCTCCGTTACTAGTAGAGGCTTTGGCCAAGTTTTTGCTTTTAACTCCAAGAGGGAGTATTTATGCTCGATAGTGGGTTCATGCCCGCATTGACACTCGGGACAGATGACGAAAGTTCTAAGGTTGTGTTGTGCTTGTTGCCACTAGGGATAAAACATTGGCGCTATGTCCGAGGATGTAGTTGTTGATTACATTACGCACCATACTTAATGCAATTGTCTGTTGCTTTGCAACTTAATACCGGAAGGGGTTCGGACGATAACCCGAAGGTGGACTTTTTAGGCATAGATGCGGTTGGATGGCGGTCTATGTACTTTGTCGTAATGCCCAATTAAATCTCACTATACTTATCATGCCATGTATGTGCATTGTTATGCCCTCTCTATTTGTCAATTGCCCGACCGTAATTTGTTCACCCAACATGCTTTTATCTTATGGGAGAGACACCTCTAGTGAACTGTGGACCCCGGTCCATTCTTTTAATACCGAAATACAAATCTGCTCGCAATACTTGTTTTACTATTTTCTCTCGCAAACAATCATCTTCCACACAATACGGTTAATCCTTTGTTACAGCAAGCCGGTGAGATTGACAACCTCACTCGTTTCGTTGGGGCAAAGTACTTTGGTTGTGTTGTGCAGGTTCCACGTTGGCGCCGGAATCTCCGGTGTTGCGCCGCACTACATCCCGCCGCCATCAACCTTCAACGTGCTTCTTGGCTCCTCCTGGTTCGATAAACCTTGGTTTCTTTCCGAGGGAAAACTTGCTGCTGTGCGCATCATACCTTCCTCTTGGGGTTGCCCAACGAACGTGTGAAATACACGCCATCGGACACCGAGCAATTCTCGTCGAAAACAGCGTTAGTCCGTGTTAGTTGTATCCAAAATACACAAATTAGAGGCAAAACAATAGCAAAAGTGTTCGGGAAAGTAGATACGTTTTGGACGTATCAATCGCCTCCGGCACCCTGCCGGAGAGGGGAATCATCACCCGGAGGACTCTACATCACCATGATCGCCTCCGGACTGATGTGTGAGTAGTTCATCCTTGGACTATGGGTCCATAGCAGTAGCTAGATGGTTGTCTTCTCCTCTTGTGCTATCATGCTTAGATCTTGTGAGCTGCCTATCATGATCAAGATCGTCTATTTGTAATGCTACATGTTGTGTTTGTTGGGATCCGATGAATATGGAATACTATGTCAAGTTGATTATTGATCTATCATATATGTGTTGTTTATGATCTTGCATGCTCTCCGTTGCTAGTAGAGGCTCGGCCAAGTTGATACTTGTGACTCCAAGAGGGAGTATTTATGCTCGATAGTGGGTTCATGCCTCCATTGAATCGGGGACGAGTGATGAAAGTTCTAAGGTTGTGGATGTCGTTGTTGCCACTAGGGATAAAACATCAATGCTTTGTCTAAGGATATTTGTGTTGATTACATTACGCACCATACTTAATGCAATTGTCTGTTGTTTGCAACTTAATACTGGAAGGGGTGCGGATGCTAACCCGAAGGTGGACTTTTTAGGCATAGATGCATGCAGGATAGCGGTCTATGTACGTTGTCGTAATGCCCTAAGTAAATCGCATAGTAGTCATCATGATATGTATGTGCATTGTTATGCCCTCTCTATTTGTCAATTGCCCAACTGTAATTTGTTCACCCAACATGCTATTTCTTATTGGAAAGACACCACTAGTGAACTGTGGACCCCGGTCCATTCTTTTACATCTGAATACAATCTACGGCAATCATTGTTCTCTGATGTTCTTTGCAAACTGATGTCTACGCACGCTTCTATTCCTGTAGACAGTGTTGGGCCTCCAAGAGCAGAGGTTTGTAGAACAGCAGCAAGTTTCCCTTAAGTGAATCACCCAAGGTTTATCGAATTCAGGGAGGTAGAGGTCAAAGATATCCCTCTCAAGCAACTCTGCAATTACGATACAAGAAGTCTCTTGTGTCCCCAACACACCTAATACACTTGTCGGATGTATAGGTGCACTAGTTCGGCGAAGAGATAGTGAAATACAAGTAATATGGATGATTGTAAGTAGTAATTGCAATCTGAAATAAAGATGGCAGCAAGCAAACATGTAACAGAACTTGTTGGAAACGGTGTTTCAATGCTTAGAAACAAGGCCTAGGATCATACTTTCACTAGTGGACACTCTCAACAATGATCACATAAATAAATGACTTCTCTTCACTTGTGCTACTTTCAAACACTCTCTTGTTGGATAACAAACACCATTCATTGTGTAGGGCTACAAGAGCACCCTCAAGCCGGAGTAAACAAGCTCCACAACTTCATAAAGGAATCACACACGATGCGCACACTGTCACCGTCACATCGTGGAGAGTAATTCCGGAGTTCATATTAAAGTAACCTATAGAGTGCATAGTAATAGTTAACTTCATAATCTCCAAGAGATTACAATCATAACCTACGCCAAGTACTACATGATGCACACACCGTCACATTTGCATCATGGAGGAGGAATAGACTACTTTAATAACATCACTAGAGTAGCACATAAATTAATAGTGATACAAAGCTCATGATCACATAAAGATCACACCATGGGAGAGAGAGATGAACCACATAGCTACCGGTAGAGCCCTCAGCCTCGGGGGAGAACTACTCCCTCCTCATCATGGGAGACAGCGATGGCAATGAAGATGGTGGTGGTGTCGATGGAGATGACTCCGGGGGCAATTCCCCGTCCCGGCGGCGTGCCGGAACAGAGACTTCTGTCCCCCGAAACGGAGTTTCGCGATGGCGGAGGAGTCCCTGGAGTCTTTCTGGAGTTTCGTCAATTGGTGTAGGGTTTTTACGTCGCGAGGGATTTTATAGGCGAAGAGGCGGAGTCGGAGGGGCAACAGGGCTCCCTCACCACATGGCGGCGCGGCCAGGGTGGGACCCGCACCCCCCAATGGTGTGGGTCCCCCTTGGCCCCCCTCCGGCTCTCCTTCGGTGTTCTGGAACATTCCAAGGAAAATAAGGCCTTGGGCTTTTGTTTCGTCGAATTCCGAGAATATTGCCCGAACAACCTTTCTGGAACCAAAAACATCACAAAACAGGAACTGGCACTTCGGCATCTTGTTAATAGGTTAGTTCCGTAAAATGCATAAAATCATTATAAAGTGTGAGCAAAACATGTAGGTATTGTCATAAAACTAGCATGGAACATCAGAAATTATAGATACATTGGAGACGTATCAAGCATCCCCAAGCTTAGTTCCTACTCGCCCTCGAGTAGGTAAACGATAAAAAGAATAATTTCTGAAGTGACATGCTACTAACATAATCTTGCATACTATTGTAAAGCATATGAGATGAATGAAGTGATTCAAAGCAATGGTAAAGATAATGACTAAACAACTGAATCATAAAGCAAAGACTTTTCATGAATAGTACTTTCGAGATAAGCATCAATAAGACTTGCATAGGATTTAACTCATAAAGCCATAGATTCTTAGTAGAAAGTTTTGAAGCAACACAAAAGAAGATATAAGTTTCAGCAGTTGCTTTCAACTTCAACATGTATATCTCATGGATAATTGTCAACACAAAGTAATATGATGAATGCAAATAAGCAAGTATGTAGGAATCAATGCACACAGCTTGACACAAGTGTTTGCTTCTAAGATAGAAAGAAGTAGGTAAACTGACTCAACATAAAGTAAAAGAATGGCCCTTCGCAGAGGGAAGCATGGATTACTATTTTTGTGCTAGAGCTTTTCATTTTGAAAACATAGAAACAATTTTGTCAACGGTACTAATAAATCATATGTGTTATGTATAAGACATCTTATAAGTTGCAAGCCTCATGCATAGATTACCAATAGTGCTCGCACCTTGTCCTAATTAGCTTGGATTTACATGGATTATCATTGCATAACATATGTTTCAACCAAGTGTCACAAAGGGGTACCTCTATGCCGCTCGTACAAAGGTCTAAGGAGAAAGATCGCATTTGATTTCTCATTTTTGATTATTCTCAACTTAGACATCCATACCGGGACAACATAGACAACAGATAATGGACTCCTCTTTAATGCATAAGCATTCAATCAACAGATAATATTCTCATAAGAGATTGAGGATTGATTGTCCAAACTGAAACTTCCACCATAGATCATGGCTTTAGTTAGCGGCTCAATGTTCTTCTCTAACAATATGCATACTCAAACCATTTGATCATGGTAAATCACCCTTACTTCAGACAAGACGAACATGCATAGCAACTCACATGATATTCAACAAAGGTGTAATAGTTGATGGCGTCCCCAGAAGCATGGTTACCGCTCAACAAGCAACTTATTAAGAAATAAGATACATAAGTACATATTCTTCACCACAATAGTTTTTAAGGCTATTTTCCCATGAGCTATATATTGCAAAGGCAAAGGATAGAATTTTAAAGGTAGCACTCAAGTAATTTACTTTGGAATGGCAGAGAAATACCATGTAGTAGGTAGGTATGGTGGACACAAATGGCATAGTTTTTGGCTCAAGGATTTGGATGCACGAGAAGAATTCCTCTTAATACAAGGCTTTGGCTAGCAAGGTTGTTTGAAGCAAACTCAAGTATAAAACGGTACAGCAAAACTTACATAAGAACATATTGCAAGCATTATAAGACTCTACGCTGTCTCCTTGTTGTTCAAACACCTTTACCAGAAAATATCTAGACTCTAGAGAAACTAATCATGCAAACCAAATTTTAACAAGCTCTATGTAGTTCTTCATTAATAGGTACAAAGTACATGATGAAAGAGCTTAAACATGATCTATATGAGCACAACAATTGCCAAGTATCAAATTATTCAAGACATTATACCAATTACCACATGAAGCATTTTCTGTTTCCAACCATATAACAATGAACGAAGCAGTTTCAACCTTCGCCATGAACATTAAAAGTAAAGCTAAGAAAATATGTGTTCATACGAAACAGCGGAGCGCGTCTCTCTCCCAAACAAAGAATGCAGGGTCCGATTTTATTCAAACAAAAACAAAAAAAAAACAGACGCTCCAAGTAAAGCACATAAGATGTGACGGAATAAAAATACAGTTTCACTAGAGGTGACCTGATAAGTTGTCGATGAAGAAGGGATGCCTTGGGCATCCCCAAGCTTAGATGCTTGAGTCTTCTTAAAATATGGAGGGATGAACCACGGGAGCATCCCCAAGCTTAGACTTTTCACAAAGGGGTACCTCTATGCCGCCTGTACAAAGGTCCAAGGAGATAGATCGCATTTGATTTCTCGTTTTTGATAGATCTCAACTAAGGACATCCATACCGGGACAACATAGAAAACAGATAATGGACTCCTCTTTAATGCATAAGCATTCAACAACGAGATAATATTCTCATAAGAGATTGAGGATTAATGTCCAAACCGAAACTTCCACCATGATTCATGGCTTTAGTTAGTGGCCCAATGTTCTTCTCTAACAATATGCATACTCAAACCATTTGATCATGATAAATCACCCTTACTTCGGACAAGACGAACATGCATAGCAACTCACATGATATTCAACAAAAGTGTAATAGTTGATGGCGTCCCCGAAACATGGTTACCGCTCAACAAGCAACTTATAAGAAATAAGATACATAAGCTACATATTCTTTACCACAATAGTTTTTAAGCTATTTTCCCATGAGCTATGTATTGCAAAGACAAAGAATGAAATTTTAAAGGTAGCACTCAAGTAATTTACTTTGGAATGGCAGAGAAATACTACATAGTAGGTAGGTATGGTGGACACAAATGGCATAGGTTTTGGCTCAAGGATTTGGATGCACAAGAAGAATTCCCTCTCAGTACAAGGCTTTGGCTAGCAAGGTTGTTTGAAGCAAACACAAGTATGAACCGGTGCAGCAAAACTTACATAAGAACATATTGCAAGCATTATAAGACTCTACACTATCTTCCTTGTTGTTCAAACACTTCACCAGAAAATATCTAGACTTTAGAGAGACCAATCATGCAAACCAAATTTCAACAAGCTCTACAGTAATTCTCCACTAATAGGTGCAAAGTACATGATGCAAGAGCTTAAACATTATCTATTTGAGAGCTCAAAACAATTTCCAAGTATCAAATTATTCAAGACAATATACCAATTACCACATGGAGCATTTTCTGTTTCCAACCAAATAGCAATGAACGAAGCAGTTTTCAACCTTCGCCATGAACATTAAAAGTAACGCTAAGAACACCAGTGTTCATATGAACGAGCGGAGCGTGTCTCTCTCCCACACAAGCATGAATTTATTCAGAGAATGAAAATAACAAAACGAAAATAGAAGCACACAGACGCTCCAAGTAAAGCACATAAGATGTGACGGAATAAAAATATAGTTTCACTAGAGGTGACCTGATAAGTTGTTGATGAAGAAGGGGATGCCTTGGGCATCTCCAAGCTTAGATGCTTGAGTCTTCTTGAAATATGAAGGGATGAACCACGGGGGCATCCCCAAGCTTAGACTTTTCACTCTTCTTGATCATATTGTATCATCCTCCTCTCTTGATCCTTGAAAACTTCCTCGACACCAAACTCAAAACAAACTCATTAGAGGTTTAGTGCATAATCAAAAATTCACATATTCAGAGGTGACATAATCATTCTTAACACTTCTGGACATTGCACAAAGCTACTGAAAGTTAATGGAACAAAGAAATCCATTGAACATAGCAAAAGAGGCAATGCGAAATAAAAGGCAGAATCTGTCAAAACAGAACAGTCCGTAAAGACGAATTTTTTAGAGGCACTTAACATGCTCAGATGAAAAAGCTCAAATTGAATGAAAGTTGCGTACATATCTGAGGATCAAACACGAAAATTGGCAGATTTTTCTGAGTTACCTACAGAGAGGCCTACTCAAATTCGTGACAGCAAGAAATCTGTTTCAGCGCAGGAATCCAAATCTAGTATCAACCTTACTATCAAAGACTTTACTTGGCACAACAATGCGATAAAATAAAGATAAGGAGAGGTTGCTGCAGTAGTAACAACTTCCAATACACAACAAAACAGTAGCAAAATAAAACATGTGTTATCTCCCAAGAAGTGCTTTCTTTATAGCCATTAAGATGGGCTCAGTAATTTTAATGATGCTCTCGCAAGTAATAAGAGTTGAAGCAAAAGGGAGCATCAAGAGCAAATAAGAAACACTTTTAAGTCTAGCCCACTTCCTATGAAAATGAATCTTGTACACAAATAAATTCATGAGGAGCAAAGTGACAAGCATAGGAAGGCAACACAAGCGCAACTTCAAGATTCTCAACATAAAGAGGGGAAACTTAATATTATTAAGATGCATATAACCATGTTTCCCTCTCTCATAATAACTTTCAGTACCATCATGAACAAACTCAACAATATAACTATCACCTGGAACATTCTTATTCACATGCATAAAAGTATCATTACTCTCCACATAAGCATAATCAATTTTATTAATTGTAGTGGGAGCAAATTCAACAAAGTAGCTATCATTATTATTCTCATCACCATAATAATCAAATATAGGAGGCATAGTATAATCATAATAAACTTTATCCTCCATAGTAGGTGGCACCAAAATACCACTATCATTATAATCATCATAAATGGGAGGCAAAGTATCATCAAAGAAAATTTCTCCTCCATGCTTGGGGGACTAAAAATATCATGCTCATCAAAACCAGCTTCCCCAAGATTAAATTCTTCCATAGCATTAGCAATAATAGTGTTCAAAGAGTTCATGCTAATAACATTGCTATTTTGCAAACAAAGTTCCATGGGTTTTTTTAATTCTCTCTTCAAACACCTCATGTCCTAACTCAAGATAAATACAATAAAGATCTCTAATATTTTTGTTGTTTTCCATTAAGACTAACTAGTGAAAACAAGAAACAAAAAGATGCAATTGCAGGATCTAAAGGAAATAGCTTCGAGTACTCACACACCGGCAACAATGCTAGGAAATAGCTTAGTAGTCGGAGGATGTGAATACCTTTTACCTTACCTCCCCGACAACGGCGCCAGAAAATAGCTTGATGTCTACGCACGCTTCTATTCCTATAGACAGTGTTGGGCCTCCAAGAGCAGAGGTTTGTAGAACAGCAGCCAACTTTCCCTTAAGTGAATCACCCAAGGTTTATCGAACTCGGGGAGGTAGAGGTCAAAGATATCCCTCTCAAGCAACCCCGCAATTACGATACAAGAAGTCTCTTGTGTCCCCAACACACCTAATACACTTGTCAGATGTATAGGTGCACTAGTTCGGCGAAGAGATAGTGAAATGCAAGTAATATGGATGATTGTAAGTAGTAATTGCAATCTGAAATAAAGATGGCAGCAAACAAACATGTAACAGAACTTATTGGAAACGGTGTTTCAATGCTTAGAAACAAGGCCTAGGATCATACTTTCACTAGTGGACACTCTCAACAATGATCACATAAATAAATGACTTCTCTTCACTTGTGCTACTTTCAAACACTCTCTTGTTGGATAACAAACACCATTCATTGTGTAGGGCTACAAGAGCACCCTCAAGCCGGAGTAAACAAGCTCCACAACTTCATAAAGGAATCACACACGATGCGCACACTTCGTCACCGTCACATCGTGGAGAGTAATTCCGGAGTTCATATTAAAGTAACCTCTAGAGTGCATAGTAATAGTTAACTTCATAATCTCCAAGAGATTACAATCATAACCTACGCCAAGTACTACATGATGCACACACCGTCACCTTTACATCATGGAGGAGGAATAGACTACTTTAATAACATCACTAGAGTAGCACATAGATTAATAGTGATACAAAGCTCATGATCACATAAAGATCACACCATGGGAGAGAGAGATGAACCACATAGCTACCGGTAGAGCCCTCGGCCCTCGGGGGAGAACTACTCCCTCCTCATCATGGGAGACAAGCGATGGCGATGAAGATGGCGGTGGTGTCGATGGAGATGACTTCGGGGGCAATTCCCCGTCCTGGCGGCGTGCCGGAACAGAGACTTCTGTCCCCGAAACGGAGTTTCGCGATGGCGGCGGCGTCCCTGGAGTCTTTCTGGAGTTTCGTCAATTGGTGTAGGGTTTTTACGTCGCGAGGGATTTTATAGGCGAAGAGGCGGAGTCGGAGGGGCAACAGGGCTCCCTCACCACATGGCGGTGCGGCCAGGGTGGGACCCGCGCCCCCCTATGGTGTGGGTCCCCTTGGCCCCCCTCCGGCTCTCCTTCGGTGTTCGGAACATTCCGGGGAAAATAAGGCCTTGGGCTTTTGTTTCGTCGAATTCCGAGAATATTGCCCGAACAGCCTTTCTGGAACCAAAAACAGCACAAAACAGGAACTGGCACTTCTGCATCTTGTTAATAGGTTAGTTCCGGAAAATGCATAAAATCAAAAACAACACAAAACAGGAACTGGCACTTCGGCATCTTGTTAATAGGTTAGTTCCGGAAAATGCATAAAATCATTATAAAGTGTGAGCAAAACATGTAGGTATTGTCATAAAATTAGCATGGAACATCAGAAATTATAGATACGTTGGAGACGTATCACAAACAAACATCATTCTCCACACCATACGTTTAATCCTTTGTTTACAGCAAGCCGGTGAGATTGACAACCTCACTGTTAAGTTGGAGCAAAGTATTTTGATTGTGTTGTGCAGGTTCCACATTGGCGCCGGAATCCCTGGTGTTGCGCCGCACTACACTCCTTCACCAACAACCTTCATGTGGCCTTCATCTCCTACTGGTTCGATAACCTTGGTTTCTTACTGAGGGAAAACTTGCTGCTGTACGCATCACACCTTCCTCTTGGGGTTCCCAACGGACGTGTGCTTCACGCGTTATCACTCCCATGTGTCCCAACTCAAGCGTTGCTTCAAAGATCCTATCCGTGGTGTTGATCACGAGACTCTTGACCTCCAAGAGGATCTAACATATCGAGAACATCCTGTTCGTATCCTTGATGAAGCCGAGCGTAAAACTCGACGTCAGAGCATCAAGTTCCTGAAAGTTTAGTGGTCCAATCATTATGAGCAAGAAGCAACCTGGGAACAAGAAGATCGTTTACGATCTGAGTACCCTTCCTTCTTTTCTAAAATCTAGGAATCTCGAGGACGAGATTCTTGTAAGGGGGGTAGAGTTGTAACATCCCAACCTTGTGTTTATAAATAAATGAGTGATCATGTGCATCTCATGCATGTAGTTTGCATTTGAGTAAAGTTTTGCATCAAAGTTTAATAATTTTCAATTATGCAAATCCCTCTCTGTTTCTTCTCCATTCAAAATCTCTCAAGTTTTTCTTATTAGGCAACATGGACTTGTTGCTATTCAATAAGTCATGTATGTCCTAATATTCTTTGGCAAAATTTAGTTTCAAACAAAATTCAAAATAGTTTGAATTTGCAATTTGAAAAGAGAAATAAAAAAACCAGGAATGGAAAAAAAGGAGAAACCCACCCCTTCTCTTCTCTCCCTGGGCGCAGCCCATCTCTTTTTCCCCTTCCTTTCTCTCTGGCTCGGCCCAAGTGGCCCAACAGCCACACCCCACCAGCCCAACCACCCCGTAGGGGGTTTTGTGCAAAAGTGCATGTCTTCCCCACCGACCGAAGCTGGTCGCTGGCAGCACGCCGACCACCCGATGCTCCGGCCGGCCAGGATGTGCCCCGCCGCCCCTGGCGACCTACAAAAGATCGCCGCCGCGGCCTGGAACCCTAGTCCCCATTCTCCCCCTTCCCCGTGCTCTCCCGCGCCTCCCTCAGACCTAACCCTAACTCGCAGGAACGGCCGGCCTCCGCCCGATTCCGGCGCCAGCGAGGCTCCCCGGCAGTCACCGACCAAGCCCTCGTGCTAGCGGTGAGCTCCGCTCCCGCCGGGTACCCTCAGCTCGCCTCCTCCCCCTCTGTATCATCACCGCCACGGGCTACTGCCCCGGCCTCCGCCGCTCGTCGCCGGTGGCCGTGCTCCGGTGGCCAATAGCGGGCGGCGCCGCCACCAAACGGCCCAGCGCGTCGCCCCGCGTCTATTGCCCCCTCTCGCGCGTCCTCCCGCCCAGGGAGCCTCCGATTGGAGGCCAACCAGAGCTCAATTTCGAGCTCATGGCCGGCTAACGTCAGCATGACATCATGCTGACGCCATAATTCTTTTTCTTATTTTCTTATATTATTTTTACGTACTGTAAATAGAAAATAATGATAGGTGGACCCCATCTGTCAGGATTTTATTAATTTCAGAAATAGTTAGAAAAGAATAAAATTATGACATGTGGGTCCAAATTGTTAAACTTTTATTATTTTTATATAATTTCCAGAAATTGATTTAAAATGAATTAAACTTTGGAAATTCATAACTAATTCATTTTAAATCAGAAAAATGCAAATAAGATATCAAAATGATCAGAAAAACATTACCTAATTGTTTATCCATGTTTCATACATTCTTGAACCAATTAAATGTGGAGCCTTAGTAGAAACCCTAAATCGACCCCCTTATGTCGGGATCGATGCCGAACCCCCTTTAATTTCTGTCGAATGCACCTAGGATTTACCCAACCCCTTTAATATGACATGTCATCATACTGTATGTCCATTGCATTGTAGCTTGTATTGATTGTGCTCTTCCTTTCCGGTATTTGGTTCTTCTCGATAGGGACTGAACGCGAACCTGAGACCAACGCCACCGAAGAGCAGCACCAGAACAACGAGGGACAAGGCAAGCCCTAACCTGGTTCATATATGGTTTTGAAATGCTTTACTTCTGGTTCTTACATATTGCATCCGCTTCAAATATGTTTTATCGGCGAGTTGTAGATATCCTATGTGTGCATAATTCCATCCTTGTAGCCCGGAGTTATCGATCCACCGCTCCCAACAAAACTAGGTCCGAGCTTGTTCGCATCGCTAGAGCCGTATATGTGTTATGCTTAGCCATGCTTAGGCTGTTGAAGTCTGATCCATCCGGTTGATGAATCAGAGCTATGAATGAACCTAGTTTGACAAGATGACGTGGTAAGATCAGTGATGATGTTAATAAACATGCTAAAGGCTTGGATGGGCCGCCACATGGGGATGTGGTGTTTTGACTCGTTCTCGTCGATACTAGGACCTGAGTTCTCGCCTTCGGAACCAAGACTGAGCGTACAACCACACGGGGCCCATGGGAACCCCTTGGCCTGAACTTGCCTAGCTTACCCATGAGTCAATTAGTTTGCGAGTTCCATTTGCCATACGCATGAGGGAAAGGTTGAAAAGGTTTTCAAAGTGCACCATACAGGGCGTGGCCGGGGTGAAGGATGTTGGAGGCATTGAACTGGATCCCCTGCACACAATAACCGGGACCGCCTCGGAGAATGGCTACCTACGATGACGGAGCTCCCCAGTTAGCTTGACTCATGGAATAGGCGAAGTAAGGGAAAGGTTTTGGTCGACCACCCTATGCCAGCACACCAAGGAAGTGTGTTAATCTATAGTGGCATTAAGAGTCGGTCGGCGCGTGTGGGTAAAGTTGTACACCCCTGCAGGGTAAATCTTTTCGAAAAGCCGTGTCCACGGTTAAGGACGACTTGGGAAAGAACGTGTGATCATAGACAACTTGAATCCGATCGTAAAACTTGATATCTATGTGTGAATAAGGATCCCTTATCAGGTTGTCGAGGGGGTGATCCTAGGTGATAGGTTCAGGTGATGATGAAGATTCGGTGGATTCAACATGATGATCTTAGAGCTAGAGTTGATATCGCTCTCTTATCCCTTTTGAAAATGGTCTGAATAGACAAACTTCTACTCCCTCCTGTTTACAAAGAAAAACTGGCTTTCCGCAAAATAAGCTCCACATAAAGCCTCGCATACCCGCTTTGCTAAAAGGTTGTACTAAGTCTTGCTGAGTCCCTGTACTAAGCCTTGCATGCTTTGTTTCAGACGAAGTCCTTCCAACTGATGGTGGCTTCTACCTTGACGTTGACGAGTAGTTCGGAGTTCCTCAGGCGGCAGCCTGAGACTTATGGGCTGGGACGTCGCCTTATGTTATGGTCTCTTAGGCCCTTTGCAGTCTTGTTATCTAGATAACATAATTTACTTTCCGTTGCTTGTTGAATTATGGTCAGTGACCTCTGCGTGTAATAAATTTGGATCTTAACTCTGCTAAGAGTTGTAATATATTTGCTTTCAGTCGTAGAGTCACTGTTGTGTTACCGATTCTCACCCTGTAGGCCCTAGAGATCTAGGTTAGGCTTATGCCATATGTGATATTTAGTTTTGTCTAGCCCTGACCTCCGGGGTCGCGACAGGGACAGCGAGGTGCACTGGTGGAGGTGACGGCCGGCGGCGGCGCGCTAGCGAAGGCGGCGACAGGCGGTGGCGCGCTCGCGAAGGTGGCGGCCGACGGCGAGGCGAAGTCCCTTCCCCGACGGGCGAAGGCACTGGTGCAGGTGGTGGCCGCCGGCGGCGGCGCGCTCGCGAGGGTGGCGGCGCCCTCGTGGAGATCCGTCGGTACCACCACTATCTCGATGGGAAAGATGGGGAAAAGTAAGTGGAGGAGATGGAGGAGATAACTCGCTCGTGGTGGGCCCCAACTGACTGTCTCCCATGGACAACCTCACGTGGATCGAACGGTGAAAAAGGGGGGGCACTGGCTAACACACGATGGTGCCCAGGCACTTAATAGAAATTGGGTTAATTTAGATAAGAGTGAGTAACCTATTTTTCATAGCATGTACTCCTATAACGTACGGGCTAAGTTGCTAATGAAATTGAGATGCGTATGCAATGCAATCAGGAACAGAGCGAGTACATCCGAAGTAGAATCACGTGGAGCGCGACAAAATCTCACTTGAAACAACAATAATTATATCTCAGCATGGAACAGAACGGAACGGGAACGGTGTGGGAGTTCCCGCGTCACCATCCTCATCTCCTCCGTCGGAGAAGGTGCTACGAAAAGTCGCCACCATAACAGAAACGGAGCAAGGCTGCCTAGCGCCACATCACCCCTACGCTCACTGACACGTGGGGCCGAGGAGCACGGCCCAGTACCCGACCTCACCTGTCAGTGGCACTAGGCCAGCACGGGGAAGCTTGCACGTGAGGGCAACCGAACCTTATCGCCACATCACCGTCCCGTCGCTTACACGTCACCGCTATATCTCCTTCTCCGGTTCCTTGCCTTCGCGGCCTCGCCGTCCCAGCTCGTCTGGTCCGACTAGAGCAAACATCACGTCTCGCCCCCCTGCGTAACCGCTAAATACGAAAGCTCCACAGCAAAGCTACGTCTACGTGCGAGGACATCACGATCACTCACCGGCACACGACACTGCAGGTCGAAAGATATGGGGATTTTGCCACGAATCAGAATATAGTCCCAAATACTCCCTACATTCATTACGGACAACTACAGTTCGCTTGACGAGTTGATGACAACGATCGACGAGTCGACGATCGCAACCAAACGTTGAGCACACGTCGAGGTTTCTTTTATTCGATTTTCAAGATTTGCATGCCCATGTGGCCTTTGACTCCTTGCAGTATCAAATTATGCCCTGCAGCTAAACAATGGCACCGTCGTTTCTTCCTAAAAAATGTGTCAAGCGTATACCATCCACAACAATTAATGGTTTTCACTTCACCAGATGTTCTGTATGGTGGATAGATGCCCACTTCCTTTTGAACTTTTGTTTACTAGTAGAGAAAACACCTGACATTTTTTTTTAAAAAAAGCGGATTTCAGTTTTACCCACAACTTCCACATTTATATATATGAATTGCTCCATCGGAAAATGATTTTGGCTCTAGAGTTCCAATCCTCTCGACAGTTTAAAAAATAAAAAGAATTTTACAAGTTATTAAAAAATCTAAAATAATTCTAAAGATTGGCAGTGATACATTTCACAATCATGGAAAATCTCGAACCGAATTTCTTTTTGTTTTGTGCTAGACATGTAGCTAAGAATATAAATAAACTATGTGAAATTAATATTTTGCACGTTTGTGGGATACATCAGTTACTATATGCGGGTTTTTTATCAAGATTTTTTGAAACTCAAAAATATAATTTCTGATTTTTTTTTTTAAAACGAGATCACTAGTGCCCATGTGCACTAAATATCAACTCTTGCTCCATTAGTAACTTATTATCCGGCCTAGCTCGTCAACTCAAGGTTATGAGAGTTTTTTACACCTTACAACATTTGGTATTTAGATACACATGGCATGCCACTTCCTAATTTCCATCGCTCGCCCATGAACGAGCTCGCTTCCCTTGCCCAAACCAATCCGAATGAAGTGGTGCAAGGCTCATTCGGGGCCGGTATGTGTTAGAGCATGCGCGTCAATATACCCCTACATTTAGACACAAGAAAAACAAAGTCATGTCTATAAAAAAAACCAGGACAAAAACCACAACCTAGCACACCACACGAAGCTGATATTTAGGACTCACCCGACATATTGCTAGCAATACATTAAAAAGGGTAAAACTAGCAAAACCCGCGCTAACTGAGCTACTCTAGGTGAAAAGCTCATGAACACGGCAATCTATATCAAAGATTTGAATGTAGGGGTATAAGTTGAAATTCACACTTTAAGAAAATGTTCATGAATAAATAATGACTACTAAAAAAATTTAGGGGGTTGTAAGGGAAATGGAAATTTTAATAGTGTGTGACCATGGTAAGCCTTGGCATAGTTCCGAAAAAACACTAGGCATGCAACTGATCCCATTTTTACTAAAAGTTGATATTATGGAGTAGGCCAAAAGAAGAATTAGTACTACCACTCTTCCAAATATGCCCGTGACATTGCATATTGCATTGAGCTTTTCTTCTTAATAAGATTCATAACAAGAATGAATTTCAACATGTATTGTGAGTGGGATGGAGCTAGCACACATTTTGGGTGTCTAATTAACACCAATTATTTCTTTTCTAGTAGATGGATTCGGGAGGTATAAGTAATATGCATAAGTAAATGGGGGCCGAATGTAAGATGCGCCTCCCGACGGACCGTCCATTAAAGCAACGTCCTAACGTAACGGCACCAACTAACCTCGCCTACGCTTTCCCACTCCCGCCCCGCCCGAACACGTCTCGTCGAACACCTTCACCGCCGTCGCCATGGCCACCACGTCCCGCTCCGGCTCCGCCCCCGACGACGAGGACTCGACGCCGGCCATGCGCCGCCTCCGGCGCCTCTCCCTCCACCTCCTGCAGCCCTCCGATCGGCCCGCTCCCGAGGGGCCCAATTCTCTGGTCGCCGCGGCGTGCGCGGGGAAGCGGCGCGCGGGGGGTTTGGACGCGGACGCCGCAGCGCTCACGGCGTACCTGCGCGGGCGGCACCGGGCGATGCAGGCGCGGGTATACGAGTTCTACGTCGCGCGCCCGGAGCTCCAGACGCCCGTGGAGCTGCCCACGGCCGCGCACCGCGAGCTCTGCTTCCGGCAGATGTCCGCGCTCGTGCGGGAGGCCGGGGTGCGGCCGCTCACCCTCATGGCGTCCGACCCCGCCGAGTACTTCGCCGTCATGGAGGCCGTCGGCGGACTCGACATATCCCTCGCCATCAAGGTCGGGGTACAGTACAGGTTGGTGCGCCTTTTTTGGTTTACTGCGTGCATTAGTTTAATTGATTAACTTGCAATTGAGTAGTAATTTCTGCACAATTAAAGTGCACAGTACGCAACTAGAACTTGACACTTCCAGTATATGTTTCAGATGGGGATTGTTAGTTGGTAGTTAACGAGAGGGCTTACATAATTGCACGAGCAATGGATACGATGGGAACTGCGAACTACTTCATCTATGGGTCAATTAGTAATTTCACATCCTTTTCCGTATCAGTAACTAAGCAGGGGTAGATAGTGCAAATGGTTTTAATGGATTAACACGCTTCCAGGATCAGTGCGATAATACCTGTCTGCATGCTAACCTCAAAATCATTTTTTACTTTGCTCTTCTGAATGTGAGTGCTGTAACATAAATCAGGAGTAGTGAGCACCCCTGCTCTTTGAGATCCTGAGTTACTTACCATACTGATTATTGCATTCGCGAAGATTCTAGCATGGCGGGGCGGGGGTGGGGCTTGGGTCTCTTGATAGCTTAACTGCATCCTACTCCGTGTACGGCTAAGGTTGCAATTGCACTCTTTTGGGACAAGTACTTAGGAGTTATGAGTGACAGGGACTGTGAAACAGAGTTTCAGTATGAATGCACATGGTTTTGTATTCTGCTCTGCTTGCTAATGCATGATGACCTTTGGCTGCAATAGTGTGGGCCTAATTTAACAATTATTGATAACAACAGAAGCCACATTGATTCTCGATTACGATGGTTGGTGGGTAAAGAGCTTTGGTTATGGGTTTTTTGCGAGCTGTACTGTTCGATTACCTTCCCTAAAGAATGATTACCTGTTTGTGAAATGCCAGGTACTTTATTTGCCCATTTTTCTAGTCACTACAATTCTGTTTCGAGTCTTAATTGGGATTGTTTAGGGTATATATGCATCAGGAGTTTGGCTGGTGGCTCCTGCAACCTCTAGCACAGCAGTACTTGAATTCTTGCAAAACTCCATCAGTGGCTTATGCCAAACTATTTTGTGGCTTATATGTAATTTGGTGATCTTAGCAGGACAGTAACACAACATTTGACAGTTTGTTACTGTGTACTTGCTTTATATACTATCTTTTGCCTTATATGTCTGTTATTACTGATCAACTAACTTGCCTGCTGTTAATGCAGTCTTTGGGGTGGTTCGATAATAAATTTAGGAACCAAGAAGCACAAAGAAAAGTACTTCGACAGAATCGACAATTTGGAATACCCAGGCTGTTTTGCTATGACAGAACTGCATCATGGTTAGAAAGTTTATTTACTTATTTCATCAGTATTTCCGATTGCCTGTTTGGTACTTTGATCTGCAATTGAACTGTCTCAATCAATCTTTTTCCGTATCTTTTGAATGGGCACTGGGACTTGTACCCAGTACCTAAAACGCTGTTCACAATAATTTAAAAGGTTATCTTCTTTTCGTTTGTTGCTTTTTGGCAGGATCCAACGTTCAAGCCCTACAGACTACTGCTACATTTGATCCAGTTACTGATGAGTTCATTATTGATACCCCAAATGATGGAGCCATTAAGTGGTGGATTGGCAACGCAGCTCTTCATGGAAAATTCGCTACTGTTTTTGCCAGGCTAATTTTACCACTTCAGGGCAAAGGAGGGGAACCTGCTGACATGGGAATTCATGCATTTATTGTCCCGATTCGGGACCTTGAAACCCATGCTGTTCTTCCTGGAATTGAGATCAATGATTGTGGGCACAAGATTGGCCTAAATGGTGTAGATAATGGTGCCCTGAGGTTCTGTTCAGTTAGAATACCCCGAGACAATCTTCTGAACAGATTTGGTGATGTGGCGCGAGATGGAAAATATACGAGCAGCCTCCCCACGATTAACAGAAGATTTGCAGCAACCCTTGGCGAGCTTGTTGGTGGACGAGTTGGGCTTGCATATAGTTCTGTGGGGGTACTGAAAGTTGCAGTAACCATTGCTGTAAGATATGCTCTATTGCGTCAACAATTTGGTCCTCCTAAGGAGCCTGAAATCAGTGTTCTGGATTACCAATCTCACCAGCACAAACTAATGCCTATGTTGGCATCAGCTTATGCATTTCACTTTGCCAGAGCGTATTTGGTAGATAAGTACTCGGAAATGAAGAAAACCGAAGATGAGGATCTTAGCGCCGATGTCCATGTGCTTTCATCTGGGTTGAAATCCTACATAACCTCATACACAGCAAAAGCTATTAGCATCTGCCGAGAATCGTGTGGTGGGCATGGGTATGCTGCTGTAAATCGTTTTGGTGGTCTGCGGAATGACCATGATATATTTCAAACATTTGAAGGAGACAATACAGTTCTTTTACAGCAGGTATAAATAAGCATCCTTTACAAAGCCAGAGCACACAGTTAATTACATATTGTTGATGAAATGAAGTTTGGGCGAGTCATTTAATGTGATAAAGTCACTCATACATCAAATAATGTACCTCCTATCATGATGGTATTGTAGGTTGCTGGAGATCTCCTGAAGCAATATCAGCAAAAGTTTAAGGGAGGGACACTCTCAGTCACCTGGAACTACTTGAGAGACTCCATGAGCACCTACTTGTCTCAGCCAAATCCCGTCACTGCTCGATGGGAAGGGGAAGATCATCTAAGGGATCCTAACTTTCAGCTGGATGCATTCAGAGTAAGTCATATCTACATAATAATCTCAGTACAAGTTGGCTAACATTCCCGCACTGATTGGATAAACCCTCTTATCAGTACCGAACATCACGATTACTGCATAGTGTTGCTGCTCGACTCCAGAAGCATATGAAGACGCTTGGAGGGTTTGGTGCGTGGAACAGATGTTTAAACCATCTGCTCACACTTGCAGAGTCACACATTGAGTCTGTCATTCTTGCTAGGTTTATAGAAGCTGTGAAAAGGTATAGTTTTGTGCTCGTCCTCGGTTAAACTGTTCTTACCATTGGTTCTCACTAGTAGTTTTTCTTTTAGAATATGAAGCTCTCTAGTGAAAAAATTCTTATAAATTGAAGCTCACTAATAGATTGGCTCTTAAGAAGGTAGATCTTTTTAGTAGTTCTTAATATTTTATTTGTTTGGTTGAGACTTGGGATAAACAAGTACAGTGTCCAGCATGATCCCCTGAAAAGGGGCATCAGCAACTAAATGCTATTTGTGGAAGAATTGAAAAATATTCCTGTTGCCCTGACAGCATACTCCTACCAGTTTCCATCACGATTACTGGTGCTTAAGTAGTTGAGCCACCAAATGACTAACAGATAGTACTTGTGCGACTGAGAACTCCTTCCTGTGTTCGAGCCCTTGCCCTCATATTGTTCTTTAGCTGAACCATGAATAAAAATTAATGTTGACGATCAAAGCATAGAAGCCTACTCACCATTCAGATGTTATTTGCCTCCCTTTTGAGTTGCATATGGTAAGAATGTTAATATGACAACAATGACTAATGATGCATCCATGCAGTTGCCCTGACGAAAAAACACGTGAAGTACTGAAGCTAGTGTGCGACCTTTACGCGCTCGATAGGATCTGGAATGACATTGGGACATATCGGAACGTAGACTACGTCGCGCCAAACAAAGCGAAGGTACATTTCTGCTTATCCCGCCCCCCTTTCCCCTCCTCCAATACTGCAAGTATGCAATTTCAGTTCCTAGCTTCAAACCAGAACTAAGACCTGATGCTCCCCTTTATACTTGCAGGCTATCCATAAACTGGCAGACTACCTCAGTTACCAAGTCAGGCTTGTGGCCCGAGAACTCGTCGATGCCTTCGATATTCCAGATCAAATCATCCGTGCCCCAATCGGCATGCAATCGGAGGCCTACTCTCAGTATACGCAGTGTATCGGCTTCTAGACAAATAAACAACACAGGAATAGCATTCCACTACGAAGTTCAGACAGTTACTAGACGAAGTTCTCTGAAAACAAACTTCTGTCATATATCCAATATAATAGCAGGTCAAATAAAGTGTATAATAAGGTAAATAATAGACGAGGGACAATGTATAAGTGGTAACATCGTGAATTATTTTAGACGAGTGACAATGTATAAGTGGTAACATCGTGAATTATTTTTTTGTCAGATTGTGTTTTGACAGCACTGCTGTGAATAAAGCTCACACGTGACAGACTGTAATTACAGTGTCCGATGAATAATATCTCTTCATTCACGTGATAAACATGACGTGGCTACTAATCTGTAGGTTGAGAACATCATAGATGGAACCATCGTGAAAAGGCACTGATGTGATGAAACGAAAGCCAGTGATTAATAGGCCAGCTGAAATGCCCAACAAAGAAGAACTGCAGCAGTAACTCTTAGTCAAACATATATCCCAGCTCACATAAAACTGGAGCTATAAACAAACCACTTCTACATCCAGCCACAGCATATCCAGTTCTCTTGTTTCAATACAATACATGCACATAATCATAAAGAGCTTTTAAGGACTAGTACAAAACATAAAAACTCAATGTCAGTCTGAATCAGAATCCCGAGCAGTTGATGATCTAATCCTCCTATTTTTTGACATGTCAGTCTCATCATCTTCATCGTCCTCATCTTTCTTCTTTTCCTCAATGATACCTACATTTTTTTTGGGTGTTAGCATATTTGTCATTCCAAATTGTGAATGAATGCTGTATGGAGCAGCTGTCTCTACCTTTCCTCTTCAGAATATTTTCCAATGCCCTGGTAGAAAAATCATCTTTACCTCCAAGGTCTTCAAATCCAACTAACCGATCAACAGCAATACCCTTCCTGATGTAGAAAAGTACCATGAACACAGTATATTAGTATAATAACTTATGACATTGGAATATAAAATAGGTAGAAGCCGTGAACAGTTTATGCACTTACTTGAACAATATAACACATGGCAACATTTTAATTGCCAGTTTAGTCACAAAGAAGGGAGCATTCTGAAATAATCATCAACAAATTAGCATCATCGATGCAGTAAAAGCAGAAGTAACTTAAAGCTAATAGCGATAGCATACCGACCTCAGCATCAAGCTTGACGAATTTAGTCCCCAAATAGACTGGCGCAAGTGCCTTCAAATGCTTATCCATGATCCTACCAAAAAATTAGACATCCTTCACTGAATCATCAGGAGCAAGAGTTAAGCAATTCCGTAAAAAGGAGTCATGGCTTACTTGCAGCGGTAAAATTCACGATGGTAGAAATGACAGATGACCTTGTCACCGCGAGTGACCTCCGCTAGGAAGTCTCCTTCAGTTATTTCCCTGTATTCACCATGACCTTGCCTCTTAAGCACTTCACGCTTCTCAACCTCTCTCTGTTGCATAGAGAAAACTGAAATGCTTAGTACATGATACGACACTTACACAAGCTTCACAAGTGTAAGATTCAGATCAGTACCTTCATAGCAGCAATTCTTTCCGCATGCAATCTCTCAAGCTCTGGGTCCTAGAAATCAGTTCCGCAGTGTAATGGTTGTGGGACAGATACGAAAATTCGTGGTACTTTACACTAAAGATAAATATAAGAGAACATAAAGAGATGCTGTAAAGTTTAACTCACATCCAATAATTCATCAAGATCAACTTCATCATGGATTGCAGGTGCTGCGTGAGCCTTCTCTTTAGCTATAACTTCCTAACATGGTGTCTGTGTCAGTATTGCAAAAAAGAGAACTCATAATGAAAAAAACAGTGCTATTCTTGCTCCAACAGTATATTTAATAAAAGCACAAGTTCAAATCAACTTAACACAGATGCCAGCAGCTTACAGCATGGAAGTCATGAAAATAAACTACATGTGAGAATACAATCAGTTCACTGGCCTACGACTCTACGAGCATAAGCAACAGACGGCTTGAACCCAAAAAATTGCACTTTTTAGGGGTTTATTGCAAATCCAATCAATCCAGATAAACACAGTGACCAACACTACTGTGATCACAGACCTGCCATATTTACGCAACTCCAGCCATCTTTAGAGGTTCGGTGTATATGCAGAAATGGAATACAGTGGTACCTAGGCCCAAAAATAAAATCAATTCCAAATAAACATCTCCTAGCTAGATGTAAACGATTTTGCTAGATTCTCAGAACAGAGCTGCCCCGTTGCACATGAGGGAACTACTCGCCGAATCTTAGGCTTTTAGCATCTGTCGTTTCATTCCCAAGGCAAATAACTGTATGTAACCACAAGAAGGAACTTCTCCCAAGATCTAGGAGGGCCACGAAGCCGGCACTGCTGGCTCCTCAGCCAGCCGATGACGCGATCCGACCACCGGATCAGACCGGAGCGCAGTATATAATGGCAACAGGTAAGGCATGAAATCTTATAGGTGGAGAATGATGGAGCATAGCGGCGGGAGCGAGAGTCGCCTTCTTGTAGTCACGGGCGGCGGCAGCCAGGACGTTGTTGACGGCCAGGCCGTGGAGTTTCGACTTCACCTCGTCCGGATCCATCTGTCCTCCACCCTCCCAGTCATGCCGGCACCTTACACCTCCACCACTTCAGCTCTCGCTAGCCCGAGATTTGTGGTGCGGGTGGCGATAGGAGTGTTTCTTTTCTTAAGGAGCGCGATTGGAGTGTTCTTGTTACGTGGAAATGGGGATTCCGTTAACCAAAATAAGATGCATTCCAAATAAACATCTCCCAACTTCCCTCAAGCATTATAGATGCAGTAGTAACTACTTTGCTGGATCCCAGAACAGAGATAAGATAGCCTACTCGCCGAATTAGCACCCGTTGTAAGGCGAAGAACAGCAACCGCGAGAAGGAACTTGCCCCAAGATCCAGGAGGACCACGACGCCGGCGTCGCTAGCTCCTCGGCCGATTCCGATCAGATCAGAACGGAGGCGCGGTAACGGCGACGCGCAAGACGTGGAATCCTAGTAAGAGGGAAGGAGGGGGCGCAGCGGCGGAGCGAGAGTCACCTTCTTGTAGTCGCGGGCGGCGGCGGCAAGGACGTTGCCGAAGGCCAGGCCTTGGAGTTTGGACTTCACCTCGTCCGGATCCATCTCACCTCCGCCCTCGAACTGGCGCCGGCGCCTTCCTCCTCCGCCGCTTCGGCTCGAGCTCGCCGGAGATTTGTTCCGCTTCGGTGCAGGTGGCGATTGGGGAGTGTTTTTTCTTTCTTTTTTGAGGGAGCGCGATTGTGTTGTGTACTTGTGTAGCAGTGCAGCCTCAGCGAGCAACAAATTTATACTTTCCTCTGCGGAATACGGCCCATCAGGCCTACTACTGGAGTACTGTACTAAATTTCGCAGATTTTTGTACTTTTGTGTAACGAGCCAAAGGGGGCCCTTTCGCATTGGCTACACGATGAGTAATTAAAGATTCAAATAATTAACACACATGAATAAAGATAATGACATGCATTTCGCATGATAATGCTTCAGTTCATCAGTTGGCACAACATCATGCATCATAATTGGTGACTGGTGTCTGGTGATGCCAACTTCAGCAATGGCATAATCGATTTGGGCAGCTTAATTTGCACATATGAATGAGTTCACCAAGTTATGCATTCGCCTCTGATTTAAACACAATGTGCTTTGTTCACAGTAGGCAGAATTTTTTTTGTTAGTGGTTAGTTCGGAGTGGTTAAGACTGCTCATAGTGGGAGTAACTTAGGTACTCCCTCCGTCCCAGTTCGCAAGGCAAAGTTCCAAAAAATATTTGTCCCAAAATGCCTCACCTCCTAGGCACATATGTATTTAAGGTGGGAGTAAAACTGATTCATTATTGCATGCAAAAGACTCCTCCTTTCGTATTCCACTGTGTGAAACGAGGCTCATTAGTACTTTGCATGCACCATTTGCATTTAATGTGGGAGTAAAAATGAATTAAAGGGTAGAAAATAAAGTTCTTTTTAATTTCCCAATTAATTGCAGCGCCGATGTTAATGTTTTTACTTGGAAATTTAGAGCCAATGAGAATTCACCTTGGGCCAAGATATTTAAAAACGTTGCCTTGCGAACTGGGACGGAGGGAGTAGTAACATCACACATTTCAAGGTGTTTTGGTGACATGGCATAGCAATAAATGAAGAAACAGAGGGAGGTGGTAACTAGCTATGTTACCATAACATCACACACCCCAAGATAAAATGAGTCTACAAACTAATAAATGAGACTTTGCATGATACCATCTCTAAGTTACTTTCCACTATAAAGGTAGTAACATGAACTAGTAACTTATGCATGACACTACCTTATGTTACTCCCCACTATGAGCAGCCTAAGGCTGTGAAAAGGGGTGATGGTGCACGCAATAACTCACGAGATTGTTTGTTAGACAAAAAATCTTGTGCAACGAAAACACAAAGTTAACCGAAGTATAAAATTATAGTATTACCTTAGCTTTCTAAAAAGGCTTACATTTTCGAATGAAGGTTACAACTTTAATACTTGGGAAAACATCCAGAGAGAGTATTGCCTGCTAAATTGCAAGTTTTATGTACTTGAATATGGGATAGATCAAAAGGATAAACAGATAAAATGATTGAGAGCTGCAGCACGATGAATCACTAAACGCAGTAGCTTTTATGCAAGACATGCATGATCTGAACTCAGTTGAGTAAACCACTCATTTGTATAAAATCAAGGTGTTGTCATTTTCCCTGTTACAATGTACAAAAAAGACCGACGGTATCACACGCCACGTTGGGCTGCGGAAGTGCGGATACAAGAAACGCCCTGCCATCAGCTTGGTATTTGCTTCCTGTACAGCTGGGGCAGTGTCGCGCCGCGCTGGTCCTGAACTTAGGTCATCGTCAACAGCCATCAACTCGATGGCATGGGCTATAGGAGTCCCAGGGACTTGAGCTGCTGGACATGCTCAGCAGGGAGCGGTGGCGGAGACCAATCTGCGCGTTCACCGTCAACATCTTCCACAACATATTCCTGGAGAACACCAAATTGGGGTTATAAACAGGAGGAAGCACCATGACCGATAAGTTCTAAAGGATGAGTGAAGAGAAATGCTCACCTTTGTTAGCATTCGTTTGGCGAGGATGTGGTAGTGCCTTTGCCAGATCCTCTGCCCTACCATAGTTGCCACCAGTACGCTGTAGAAGATGCCGACGACTGTGAACAGCCCCAGCACGATCACTCCCATTATGAGGAGCAATGGTAGCCCTGCTTCCCCTGCGCCTCCCAAGCAACCGCCGCACTCCCCAGCTGTTGTTGCACAGCCTTCAAAGCATGTGGTGCAGTCGGTCCACATGCAAAGGGTGCCAGGAAGATGACAATCTGCACACATCCTGAAACAAGACCAAACAGTGAGTGTACAGCATACAGATGAACCAAGAATGTAGCATTAACAACTTAACCAATTAAGTCACTGAATGTCTACCCTGGTTGGCAGCAACAGAGACAAAGTTCTCGACAAGGCTGAGCCAAGTCACTCCGTACTCTTCGGTCATAACACGTTATGAAGCATCCCGATAACCCAAGCAAAGCAAAGAACAACAAAGCTCCTGTAAATAGAATAAAGATGTTCGACTCAGTTCAGAACTTAAACCATATGTTCAGCATAAACACAGAGATGAATGAATGCATCCCGCAGGAAGGAAAAAACAACTTTAATCATTGCTATTACAAATATGTAATTGGGAAATAAAACTAACTGTTTTCTATTCAACGTTCATTCCTCTGATGTCGAAAACAAAATACATTTCCTCTCGTGTTTTCTTTTCTACACTACTGCACTCTTGTATAGGAGAGGCTGACCGGACAGAATACACACTAATTGCCTATTTCAATTTGTATAAGGTACAGATCCCATACAACTAATGTTGAGGATGAACAGACTTGCGTAAGCAGGGATTAGACAAGGGCATAAGGTATAAATTCAAATATAGAAATCATGCAAATACAGGTACACCATACAGGTGATAACAGAAGGTGCAAATGATTAAGTAGCTTACCACATATATAATAAAAACTAACTTCATTATCAAAACCCCAGGACGTCCTCAACCAATATTGCTGGTACCCATCAATAAAATGTACCAAATAAGCCAATGCAGAGATGACCTGAACAAACGAGTAAGATATACTCTTATCACTCAACGCAACATATACACAAAAGAAAAATGACACGGATTCTTGAAGACTTACAAACTGGACTAGAGCAAAGATGAATAATATATCTCTAGTAACAAAGAAACGAAACTTCATTGTTCGCCATTTCCTGTCAGTGTGGACATGAACCCTCAAGTAATAAGGAGCCTTGCAGGTGGTGCAATGAGAAAATGCAAATCCCTCCTGTATATGACAAAGCATCAAACGCTGTCAGTTTTAAGCAAGAAAGACACAGCTTCATTACAAAGGCAAACTTCTAATAGCTAAGACAAGTAGGCAACAAAATGCAAAGAGTCAGACCACTGCAACAGGATTTTTTGTTTTTACTTTTTGCTGAAGAAAGAGAATTCATATTTCTGAGTCAAAAGAGAAAATAATATGTACCATACATCATTTCTACTCTAATCTATTGGATCCATCCTCAGAAGCAATACGCTTTATGTCGTAATCTGAACCTCCAACACCAACTCAGCTTCCATCTACCCTTACCAAACAGCAAAACTTCATTTTGATGCAGACATCCCAACATCCTAACAGAAAGCAGATTTTCCAATACTAACTACCAAAACTGGACCTGGGAACATCTGCCCAACAAACTGGAACACCCATATTCTAAGTAAAGTCAAAGGAAGAGTACATTGTTATCCAAGGAAAGTAATCTCACCTACCACTGCAACTAAATTTGAAGATTCAATCAAGGAAAGGGGGAGGGTGAGCAGTCCACTTTTAAACCCTGAACTATGGCCAAAGTTCACTACTGAAACACTCAAACAGTGCACCTTTCAACATGTCCACTTTTCAAGCTCAAGCTGTTGCAGAAGTGGTTTTAACTGATGTGGAAGCCACAAAGATGTCATCTCAATGCCACATCGGTGCATGCCATCCAATTTTACTCTTTTACGAAATTGCCCACTTTCAGTTAAACTTAAAACCCATTTCTGCAACCGTTTGCGCCTCAAACTTTCAGTTAAAACAGCTTTGGAATTTAGGGTTTGAAACTGGGCTATTTCAGTATTCTGAGGCTGCAATTCAAACGGCTTTAGAATTTAGGGTTTGAAAGTGAACTCCCACCTTTAGGGTTGTACAATGTAAAGTGGACTTTTCTCTATATTTAATGAAGATGGAGTGCTTACGGTTACAGGTGGTATTTACTGGCATTCAAGCAATACAAGACTTGATGAATGCATCTAAAAATAACATGTCTCTTTTCACAACTTAAGCAATGTCATGTCAATTGTGGTTCAAAATGATTGTGCAATTTCTTTAAAAAATGATTGTACAAGTTTTTTTTAAATAATACTGTTAAGTCTCCCAACAAAGTTGACCTGTAATTTTTGATAAATTTGCTATGTATGGACCTAGTCACACATGAATGCTCTAGTGTTAACTTGTATGTGTAGAACTGTAGTCACATATGAATGCTCTTTCGTCTCTACATAACGATCGTGAATTGGCATAGAGTAAACACAAACAGGGTTGTCATGCACAAAAAACAGGGCTGTCACAGGAAGCACTAATCGATAGAGAAGATCTTTAACAAAATAGAAAAGAAAGAGAAGGTGGACTGATATTGTTTTTGAAAACTGAGGTTGTTGATCATAGTACTCATAGTCCACAAATCACAGATACAATTGATGACATGTATCAGACAGCCAAACAATGTTGCAAGAAAATCCATCGAAATAGCAACCCGATGAATCAAATACAACTGCTAGCATTCTGTCAATTGGGCTCAACACAAAATTAACTTTTGTCTTTCAGAGGTTAGGTAGCAGTAAAACCATGCCAATATGCAATGCACCTTGAATAAATTTCACGCATGATAATTCCAATGGGAATGAAAATACAGCTGCAGTTTTTCAGACATGGACCAAACATAGGAACATATTCATATCGACTCCGCTAGCAACTCAGCAGCTAATTCGCGTATGTTGAGCTCCAACAAGCCTCACCATAATTTTAGCATGACCAAACTTTTGGTAAGGTGTTGTTGTTTGGATTGTAGCCGTTGTACTGCCCAAAATTTTGGCAAAATAATCCCGCATTTGGTTTGTAACCAACTGAAGTACAATAGTATTGAAAAAATTTGACACATCTATCATCTAAATTTGAGAGGATAAGTAGAAGAATACTAACATGCTGGTGCACTCACTTGCCCAAAATATTTGATACACGCGCGCAATAGTGTGGTGCACTCACTTGCCCAAAATATTTGATACACGCGCGCAATAGTGTGGTGCACTCACTTGGTAATCGTGTAGGACCGACAAATTACTAGCCAAGAATTAAAACAACTGCCTGCACCCACTAAGAAACAATTGGAAAAAAAAACACATGGGACCCACCTAGAGAGAGGGAGGGTGTCGCGACGCCAATTTTTTTGGGCTTGGGGTTTCGCGCGCCCTGGACTCGCCCTCAGATTGGCCAGATTTAAACGGGTGGACTGGACGGCCAGGATCATTGGCGAGCCAAATTCTTTGGCGCGAGCATTCCAAACAGGTACTCAAAGGCTAGGCAATTAATTGGGAGGTTGTCATCCAAATGCACTTTCCAAGCCCGCGAAATAGGGCTGAATTTGAAATGGTGACTTACTATAACCGCCATATTCAACTTGGGCAGATTAGTTGGTTACACGTGGCGCATAAACATAAGAAGATATCCATGGAGAAAAGGGAACTTACTGGGTCTCCCATTTCTATTCAACTCTAGATGATCTATGAATTGGTTGACCGCTAGAATGGAAGTGAATCATGCCTAAAATGGCTACAATTACTACATCTAAGCATAACAATCAGGCACGAGGTACAGCTTCCAGTCATTCAGCGATTATAACAAGCTAAGAAAACAATAGCTGCCTGTAACCGTGAATGGATCCATGAGACAATCAACATTTGAGCGGAGCATGCATCAAGAGAGAGTAGTGAAAGCGGCGTACCTTGACGGCTCTCCAGTGGTCGAGGCAGTCGCGGTGCACGTACTTGGAGGTGCCCTTGCACTTGCAGGGCGCGATGAAGTCCCTCCCTGCACACGGACACGGAGAGAGGCAGTCAACCCCTGCCAAAATAGAACCCAAGGATAACGGCGTGCAGCGGCAGCAACAGCTCGCGGCGTGGCGGATCCGGGCGCACGTACCGTCGGTCTCGAGGCAGATCCGGCACTGGAGCTGGTCCCCGGCGCCGGCCTCGAGGTCGATCTCGGAGGACTTTGGCGGGATGAGCGGCGACGCCGCCGAGGACAGCCCCCTCGCCTTCTCGTCCTCCATCGCCCGCCGCGCCGCACCCCGAGCAAGACTGCGGTTCTAGAAGGTTCTGGGCCCGTCCATCCGGAACCCTAACAGCCTCTCCTGTTTTTCCTCACCTCGATGGATTCGACGGGGGCGAGGAGGAGGAGGACGGAGGTTGGAGTCGAGTTGTTGGGGGAATAGACTAGACTAGACTAGGTGCGAAGCGAAGAACTGAAGCGAGGTATACGTGGGCCCGCAAACTTTTGCAACGAGACGTGTGCGTGCGTACGAGCTGGTCTATGGGGCGCGGGCCCCGGCGCAGGCAGCACGGTAGGGTAGGTGGGTAGGTCAGTGCGGGTGGAAATCGGAAGTGCTCCACACACGACAATCTTTGTACGATCTCTGTCCGACAATGCTTTTTCACAGTGCTAATTTTCCACTGGATCCACCACCACTAACTAATCATCCCATCAGCCGCTGCCATATACAAGTACTAGCGTTGGCTTCTTCAGCATCACTACATCTATCAAGGCTCACAAGTATGATCCAACGTTATTTCCGCTGAGTTCTTTGATCTGCAGTTCTGCACAAAGCTGATGGATTTAAGGTATCGACTTCTCATGGAATATAATCTTTCAGAGCACCTTCATCGGCGCCTCTCAAATAGGTGTAGGTACTACCGCCGGCAGTGCACTATCGGGGCCACCGACACGCCTTCCTCTATTTGGGGAAGGTTGTCCGCGCCGTCGCTAACCCCGGAGAACTCCTAGTCCTCCTCCGCCTCTTTTGGCGCCGGTGGCAGAGAAGGAGCGGCGAGGTCAACAAAATTGATGTAGTCCTTGGCGGACCACAACTCCGCCTCCCACGTGATTCCACCTTGGGGCGGCGAAGGTAGAGGCGCCTGCGAGGAAGCGAGCCCGGCGCTTCCTTCTTAACCTCCTTCTTCACCGGCACCATCCTTCAGGGTCGGTGCGGAGGAGCTGCCTCACGCCTCACGGTCCGTCGCGGATGACAACGCCGCCGGATGGCCTCGCGTACGGCACGGAGACCTACCAGCCACCGGATCCCGGAACCGGAGCGTGAGCTTCCCGACGCCGCATGTCTCGGTGCGTGCATAGGCGGCGGCGACGGCATGTGTTGCGCCTGCGGTAAGTAGACGGGCCAGCGAGGTGGGTCGACGCCGTAGATCCGTGGGCGGTAGCCGTACGCCGCGAGTGTCCCGTCGACGTCGCGGTCATCCCACCAGGTTCTACGTCAGCGTCAGGGCCGCCGGACCTAGCGACCTTGACATCGTGCTCCTCCTGGAAGACGCGGCGCAACTCCGGGCTGGTAGGCGCCCATTCCGGCCGGTGGCGCTCTGCCGGCAACGCTACGGCTTTTGCGCCAGAGCATTGAAGGTAAGGCACGCCAGTAACTCTTCTAGGCTCTCGTCGGCAACGAGGAGGCCGGCGACCACTAGTGTCCCACATGCCATGGGAGATGACGGAGGCCATCGACCTCACCAGTGACGACTAGACTCGTGTAGACTTCGTTGTGTTATTAGATTTGGTATGTTTTTTGCACACTTTGCATCTCTATCTAATCAATAAAAAATAAAAAATAAATACTTCAGACCGTTATGTATCTTTATCTCATCAATGAAAAATAATAAAAAAAAATACGCCGGACCGCTCGGAGCACCTCTAGACACAAACGGAAAAATCGTAGTCCGAAAACTATTTCCGCGTCCGCTATTTGATGCAAACGGATGCGCGCGGTCATTTTTAGCATCTAGAATACATGGGACCGCTGGAGATGTCTTTAGGGCATCTCCAACGGGGCGACACAAATGGATGTTGAGCGACCGTTGCGTCCGTCCGGGCCGAAAATGCGTCAGGAACATGCTTCAGCCGGGCGACGCATCGTGACCGGACCGTCCGCAGCGACGCAAACCCGGTGCATATTTGCGCCTGGAATGGCGTCGCGGCGGATGTTGCGCGGACGCCCTAAGTGACCGCTCGTTTCTCCACCGGGCTCGCCTGGTAGCGAGGCTGTATCGAGGGCGTCGCTTCCGCGGCCATCGCTTCCACGGTCAGCGCTTCCGCGGCCATCGCTTCCACGGTCAGCGCTTCCGCGTGTGTGTCGCGGCCTTCACCATCAATGTCGTGGCTGTCTCTTCTGCGTGCGCACTGGCGGGCGGCGGCTGGGCTTCTGCGCCGCCTTCAATGGGCGTGGGCCCCTCCACCTCCACCATCGGCCTAGGCTCCGCCACCTCCACCACCGTTGGCGGTACCGGCGTATGTTCCGCTGCTTTCCATCTGGCCGTGGGTGGTACCGAAGCTCATTGTGATCGACAGCGACGATAAGAACCAGTAGGCGCATACGTTCTTAGGGTTTTTATTTTCCTTTTTTTACTATATAAATTATGTTTTCATGTTATAAAAAATGAAAAATCGAGAAAAAAATGTGTCGTGCCGCTGGAGCCACCCTGATGCAAACGAACGCGCGGTCGATTTCGACCATTTAAGCCGATGCAAACGGATATGCGCGAACATTTTCGGATGCTGAAATGCGTCACCTGTTGGAGATGCCCTTAGAGTCGCAACGAGAAGAAATGCAGATGGAGAAGATGGATTTTGTCTTAGGCTATGATATTTGGATTTGTCCTTGCCTGGATTTGTAGGTACACAGGGTCGTCCAGATCGTACGAATATCGGACGTAAAACGTCGTGTGTATAGCAGCGCTCGGTGGAAATTGACTTGGAAGCTTCCAAATCGGCTGCTAGTGGTTAGAGTCCATCTCCAACAGCCTTTGTAATCTATATCTATACCTAATAATAAAGGAGCTAAGGTTTCTGCCAAAATTTTCGTCCAACTTTTTCTATGACTGTTTTGCCCTCCCACCAAAATAAATACAACGCACCAATGCCATCCTACCGATTCATACGAGCGTTCGTCCAGCCATCCCGCAGTCAAACAAGAACAGTTCATGCCAAACTCGAACCCTAAATCGAGATCCAGATTTCTTACCCTCTCCTCACGAAAATCCCCAGAGCGCCTGCCGGAGGAGCTCCTCTCGACGTCGTTGTACCGCACCTCCCCGGAAGACAATGACTATCGAGGAAGACGCGGAAAGCGGCGCTGATCCCTCATCTCCGGCCATAATCCGGAGAAAGTCGGGGAACTCCAGAGTCCAGACCACCCTTGCTCTGAGTTCAACATCTAGCCCGCGCCACCAAGAATCGTTACCCTGGATTCCCAGTTTGCCCACTCTCCCGTCGCCGGGGAGAAATTAATTCAGAGAGCTGTGCGCCGCCGGCAACGGCCAGATGCTACTTTTGATGCAAGGGAGGGAGAGAGGCGGGCGTGCTGGCGTGGCAAGGGTAAGCAGCGGCGGCCGTCGTCTTGCTGAAGGAGAGAGGTGGCCGTGCAGCAAGCTGATGTGGGAGACGATGGGGATGGAGCTGGGCAGTCAGGTCTCTGCGTACGAAGAGAGCATGGTGATGGATGCCCTGTTCGTGGTGATTTTCGCGAGGAACTAAGTGAAGAAGAAGAGAGTGCTTGTTGCTGCTCTTTCGTCGATGGATTCTAGAGAATCTCCCAGCGAGAGCAAGAGAATCTCAAGCAGGGCAATGGTTCAGAAACACCCAGCGTTCTATGTTCAGTATCACAGTATTAGCTCGTGCCCATAGCACCATACTCGTGTTTAGCATCCCATGCCATTTATTTCTGAAATTATCTGGCTGATTATTGATTAGAGAGTGCTCCACGGAACTTTGAGGACAAGATGGAGTTTGGAGCTTTTACCTCATTCTGCTTGGAATCTGTTGGGAAAACGTAATGCAGCAGTGAATTCTACACTTGCAATTTATTTCTGAAATTATCTGGCTGATTATTGATTAGAGAGTGCTCCACGGAACTTTGAGGATAAGATGGAGTTTGGAGCTTTTACCTCATTCTGCTTGGACTCTGCTCGGAAAACGTAATGCAGCAGTGAATTCTACACTTGCAAATATCTGGTCATCAGAAATAACCTTCTCAAACTTCTCATCCAGCAAAAGCTTGGGCACCACTTGACATGAGAGGATTTAAAATTTGCTTAGCCGGTTCCAGCAGCTGCTACTTTGATTAGGTACAAGTTAATTAGTTTCCTTGATTAGTGTATAACTACTACGTTAGTGTCCAATTATTTCCGTCGGTTTAGAGTAGAGCCTGACTTGAATTATTGATCTAAGGTCTATATATCTAGGAATATGATTATCAGGTCCAGATCAAGGCAACCGTCGACGCCTCGGACGCTCGGATCGGGAGTGCAGGTCTGGCGACAAGTTTGCCATGGACGGTGTCACTAATAGGATCATGGGGCTGCGTGTGCCAGCGGTGGAAGGGGCAGCCATCGCCAGAGGGAACATCACCGGCTATCTCACGCAGCTTAGCATAAGATGCCGGCCATGAATCGGGTTAGTTGGTTTTGCCATATCACCGTCGTCTTAGTTCAACTCTACAAATTCTGCATTTTTTAAGCAGATTACCTCGCATTGTTCTAATCTCATACAACTATAGTTCGGTAGTAGATGAAAACAGTGCAGACTGCCGAGTATGATAGGTAAAGAAATAAATATTTTCATCATGTGCTTCATAGCATAGAGCTTGTGCACCCCGGAATGCCGTGGTAGGTGAAATATTGCTACACGTGGAGCAGATTAAGCATGATTGCGACCTGGCACACCCCTGGACCTGACAAGCACAACCTCCTTGGCTCCCGCAGAAGAAGCCCCCTAGCAGGTTTACTTTGATTTTTTTCTCTAGGTGCTGAACCAAGTTTGCACCTAAGCAATTTCAAATCAATAAGAAAACTTTCTTTCACGATGCTATTTTTTCGATCTTCCGGTGCAACGCACGGGCATTTTTCCTATCTATACCTAATAATAAAGGAGTTAAAATTTCTGTCAAAAAAATTCATCACCACTTTTTTTGAACCGTTTTGCCCTTCCACCAAATTACATTATACTGCAAACTGCGACCGTATAGGTTCCTTCTTTCTGTTTCTCCCCTCCCCGAGTGATTTCCAGGCTCCTTTCCTGGGCTTGAGCCGCGGTGCCTGCCGCCCTTTGGCAGCGGGAGGAAATAGCGAGCAGCCAACTGCTGCCCTCCAGGCTCGATCCCCGATTTGGCTGTGTTCCGTAGTGTGAGCTTGGTTCCGGCCAAAATCTCCAACATCGACACGAATCAAATCGTTGGGGGTGAGCTTTGTTCCGGCCAAATTCACCATCACCGGCACTGAACAAATTGTAGTTGAAATTGTCACTCCCAGTGCAACGCACGGGCACGTGTCCTAGTGAATTGCTAAAAACTGGTTAGCAAGAGGAGAGAGAAGGTTGTTTTTTTCAAAAAAAAAAAGGGAGAGAGAAGGTTTGGCAATCCAAGTCAAATTATGCTTTGGGACCCCTCGTATAATTGGATTGCCAAATTTGAGAAGGAACACAAATTTTACAAATAACCCCTTACACATAAAAAGGAAAAAAAGCAATTAGGTCCAAAGAGGAGTTGGCCAATGACGAGGGATCACCTCGCCAATGCCTACATATTTTAGACTTGGGTTTCGGGTAAGAGCGACGATGAAGATTCCGGGAGCGAGATTGGGCACACGATATACCTAGCTTCGGGCCCCTCGGTGGAGGATCCCTACGTGCCGCTAGCAATCTAGTATATGATCACAAGTATGTTACAGGGGGCGCCATAGACGGAATATGTTGTCTATCTTCTCTATATTGTTCCCCCTTCTATATGGGTGCCCTGGCTGGCTTTATATATGCAATCAGCCTAGCGTTTTACAAGAGTCCTAGTCGACTACGTCTTCGGGTTGCCTTCTTAGGCCTTCTCCAAATTGAGCCGAGCCGGATATGGTAATAATTGGTACCCGAATGGTAGCCCATGAGAGTAGCCCCTGAGTGTCTAGGGAAGTCGCAGATTTGCGTAGAGATTCCAATCATAATCATCTCCGAAGTCGAAGAAATACAAGGAGAGACCATTGATACGGAAATACATCAGGTTAATGTGGTACATCATGTGTAGCGTATACGCTGTCGATGATTTTCGAAGTTATTTTTCTATCGGTTGTGCGACTAGCGCTTCCGATGGGAGTAGGCCCCGAGTCTATGGGAAGGTGTTTGCACCTGGGCATAGACTCAAGTTGTACTACTCGATGAAGAACTTGACAATATTCCTGGCGCAGCCCCCCTTTTTATCGACTCCTGCTGGAGGACTTGATATAATTGTCGAGTCATGTTTGAGGACTTGATGAAATCCATATGCTCCCGATGGGAGTAGGCTCCACTTGAGTCGCAGAGTCGAGTTGAGTCTACAAACCTTGATTTATTTACGATGGAGATATTGGATCACAGAATCGGGTTGAATCTCTGAACCCTGACTTTTCTTCTTGATTTTTTTGACTCCAGGCCATTGCTATTTTTATTCGACATCCATATTGTACATGGATATTGGTAAATGGGGTTGGTGCTTCTAGCGGATCAGGAATCAGTTAATTGCTCTTGTGGCAAATCCGGATAAACCTACTTCAAACCCGAATCCCTAGACTCGAATTCGAGATACTTGCGTAATTCAGAATGTGCCGCTTTAGAACAAACCGAAACTGAATTCCAACTAAGTTATCGGGTTACCTAACGTGTCCGCTAGGATTTTTCTTCACATCGTTGATATGGATACAAGTGGTAGGGCGCATTCAGGTGTGGTGACCATGCCACACAGGACTGATCCTGGGGTCTTACCTTCGTGACCCTTTTACAAGTCACAACATTCAGAGTTTTTACCGCGGTGGACGCGCTTTGAGAATATATTGTCGAGTGCCTTTGTTCGACTGATGGAACGACCCATTTTTCGGGTTCTTCTATATTTTTCTCGGGCGTGATGCGATAGCCGAATGTATTGAGTTCTTTTATATTGTTGTCGGGTACACCGCCGGTGCTTTCGATGGGAATAAATGACGATGCAATGGACCAGAAGATTTTTCCATCTCATTATTTTTTTTGTGATTCGTCGAGTACGTGATCATCGCTCTTGATAGGAATAAATGATAAGTCTGCCGACTCAAAGATTTTTCCATCTCTATTTTGTCGTATTTTTTCTTTGAAGAAAATTATCATCGGGTGAAGTGATAAACGCTTTGAGTCGAAGATGTGTAGGGTGAGTTATTTAGCGCTGCCCCCGAGTGTCGGGTACGGCTAAAGTAAATAATAATCCATTGTGGCTAGAGGAATACTTACCTTATTGGATACGACAGAGTCGATGAAGAAGCAGATCATGCGGAAAATGCGGTCGATGCGGCAGACGCAATTGCTATGGCGGAGTCGATGAAGTTGTCGGGCACAACAAAGAATTAGTGTCGAACTAGAAACTGCAAGTAACGTATGTGAAGGCCGCCAAGTCATTGATGAAGAATCCGCCGAGCCCCCGAGTGTTATTGGGGCGATGTCGTAATCACTGCTTAGACATCCTATTGCAATTATGACCAAGAACAAAGTCGTCGTCGAGCCCCCGAGTCAATTCTGACTCGTTTTGCAGAGAGGATGCTGCCTCATTGGCTAATGACAATGTCGATCTTGCCAGAGTCGAAGGCGTTGTCGACTTCTATGAAGTTGATGGTGATGAAGTTGCCCGCACTTGAAATCGTTTGGCAGTCGCAACAAAGACAAAGGTTGCTTGAAAGTAGCTTGATAGATTCTCTGTTGTTTCCTTTGCTCGTGAAGTAGTAACAACTAGTGCTTACAATCAAAAACTTGTGGTGTGCGACCTTGTCTCGAGAAACGTGCGTGGCTCCCTGAGGCACTAGGGAAGAGTCGACATTGAGCATCCATGCATGGTGAATCAGCATAGCTTGCCGTGACCCAACTTCTCCTTAATGAATGACTGCTCCATGGTCCATAGAGATTAGCTTTGCTGATTGCTTTTTCCTTCTCTTTGTACGATACCGTGGTAGCACTTTAGTTGACGCTTATGCATGCAACTAGCATGTTGGCCCCTAAATTCATGCGAGGAGACATGCGACTCGGCCTTCATATTGTTGTTTTCTCTTTCCTCCTTGGCTTGAACGGTAGTGTAGTAAAGCTTCCCATGACCAAACTTCTTTTTTTGTGAAATAATACTCGAATGATTCTTGCTGGTATGAGACGTAGCAGCTCATTATATCCTTCTCAGGAATTAATGTGTTTCCTTTGATTCATGCAAAGCAACAGGTAATCAACTTGGTGGCAAATCTTCTAATCAATTCTTCTTCACTTGGCTAGTTTCCGCAGTAGTTTAGTCTAGCAGAATTTGGCGGCATAGCCGAGTCGAGGCCATGATGTAATTGATGCAATGGAGCCGTACAACGTATATCCAGAAGGAGTTCACGTGGGGGCGAGATGGGGTGAGGAGGGCGCAAAATGAGTGAGGGTAGCGTGGCTTACCGGAGCCGAAGACGCCGCCGTCGGGAACGTACGCATCACTGGCGGGCAGTGTAGGCCGAGCTCCCGAGCGTCATGTGCTCTGTCGCACGGTGACGAAGGGGTATGCGATTCCACGCCTTTCTAAGGCCATGAGCTCGGAAATTGTCCAAGTGAAACGGTACGCTCGCGGAAAAGCCTCAATTTTAAGAGCATCTCCAGCCGCGTCCCCCAAAGTATCCCCCAAACGGCGCTGGACCGAGCATTTGGGAGACGTGTTTCATTCGTGCCGCGTTTGGGGGACGTCGCTCTCCAGCCACGTCCCCCAAACACCCACCCCAAATAAATATAAGTGCACGACAATAAAGGTTTTCATTCAAATTTGATTATATATTACAAAATTTGAATGAAAACGGCTAGATTTCATCTAAACCCTTGCCTACTGGCCGCCCGGCGGTGCGTTCGACGGCCCCACCCCGTCGTCGCCTCCCCTCCGCCGCAGCTCCTGCTGCGCGCGCCGCCTCTCCATGCGTAGGGCGGAGGCCAGACGCCGCTGCTTCAGCAGCGCGTCGTCGTCTGCCCTCCCCTGCTACGCCACCTAGAGGGAGAGCTCGACGGCACGGCGAATCTGCGCATATCCGCGGGCACGAGCGCTCGTTGCTGATCCGCCGCCTCGTCCGGGTGTGGCCCGTCGTCGTCGGACCACTCGAAGTTGTCGTCGTCGTCCTTGTCCTCCTGCTCCGCCTCGTCCTCCTCCTCCTCAATTTGCGCCTCCAGTTGCGCCGCCAATGCATCGGCCTCCGCGACAAACACATCCACCTGCACCCCCCAGGCCGCCTCCGTTGCCGCCAGCGCCGCCTCCCGCTGCTGACGCTCCTCCGCCGCCTGCCACTGCTGACGCTCCACTGCCTCCCGACGCCGCCGCTCGATCGCCTCCCTCCGTTCACGGTACTGGAGCTCCCGCTCCATGCGCTGGCGCTGCCGCTTTGCACACCACCGCTCGGCCATCTCCTCCGTCCAGTGCCGCCATGCCTCTTTCGCCGTGGCGGTGTCGAACGCTGCAATGGTGTCCGCCAGCGCCGCCTCCTCCCACGCCACGTTCTCCTCAGCTTCGGGGTCTCCCGCTGCTGACACTCCCGCTGCTCGATTGCCTCCCGCCGATGCCGCCGCTCTGCACGCCACCGCTCCGCTCGGCGCCGCCGCGACTCTTCCTCCGCGGCGGCGTCGATGTCGAACTGCGGTGCTTCCGGTGGTGGAGGTGGTGGTGGAGACGGTGGTGGAGGGAACTGGCCGGCGCCGGGACGGTTCATCATTGCGCAGTGGTGGAGCAACGAGGGTTGTGCTTGCGGCGGAAAAAGGGGTGCTGGCGGCTGTGATGGCTGCCATTGAGCCGGGGGGGTGGGGGGCTTTTATAGACGCTGGTGGGAAGATAGCGCGGGAAGAGGCCAGAAGCGGCAGGAAGAAAGCGCGGGAACGCGCGGTGACGTGCGAACGCCGGCAACGCGTGGAGGATGTGCAGCACCGACGAGACTTCTCGCCTGCCCCTCCGTCGCCATTAAGGCAATGTTGCGACGCTTCGTTCGTGTGTTACAGCGCGCCAATAACTTCCGTTGCGAGGTATGCGACGGTTAGGTTCAAACTTGAATGTGTCGCTGACGTGTCGGTCCCGCCACGCCTCGTCTCGCTTTTCGTTGTGTCCGGCATGCCCGAAGCGTTCCATGTGTAGCGGGGACGGGCTCGGGACGCCGAACACCATATTGGGTCGCGCCGGAAAAAAGAGGCTTTGGGACACGCGGCTGGGAACGTTTTTTTTGTTCGGCGCGCCCCAGATCCCTTTGGGGAACGCTTTGTGGGACGTGGCTGAAGATGTTCTAAGGCCGCCCAAATAGTCAAATTGTGCCTATTCTCTCCAAATTCCAATTCTACGGCCAAATTTTGTGCATCTAAACGCAGTGCAAATGTAAAGACAAGCCTGAATGCATTCTCGAAGACTGACTGGACTAAAGTCCAGTGAAGCAAGATAGTTAAAAAATAAACAATTTAGAAATTAAAATGGCTTCATTGCTGCTTGGAAAATCAGCAACAAGTATACAAAAAGTTAAACAAAATAGCTTCATGGTTTACTTGATTAGATTATATGTTCTCCAATGAAGGGCTCAGCAGTGAAATTTGCATAAGTTTTCTTCCTCTAAAGTTTGCTCTGTATCGTTTTTCCGTCTTTTATTAGTGTTGAAGTCATTCAACTTCACTGTTCTTTTCTGCCTTTTTTCTCTGATTTTTTCTCGATGAACATCTATACCTGTGGCAGATTTTCCAAGCAGCGATGCAACTATTTGGATTTATTTATTTGAAACAAATTATTTTAATTTTTGAAGGTGGCATTTTGTTTAACTACTTTGGTTTACTGGATTGCTAAGTTCTGTCAGACATTGAAAATGTATTCAGACTTGTCTACTTAGTACATAAGAGTCCTTGGATGAGTTTTGAGCGGTCGATATTGACTAAATTAGGCTCCTGACTTGGTATGAGCTAACAACACCTCCACTCAGCTCCGCAGCACCCCTTCCCCAGGCCGAATTTCATCGCCAGATGGACCTAAATCTCCCAGCCGCGGTCATAGGAGCCTAAAATTTGCTGGATTGGGCCGTTTATTCATCCGAAGATCTTCGACCGAACCCAACTACCCAGGGAGCGCATGCGAGCGCCGGGTGGAGAGAATAGGGCACGAAGAGACGAGAAGACGTGCGAAAAATCCCGCCCTGCCAGTGGCCCCGTTCGGTCAGCGACACACAGCGTTACTCGCCGGAGCGGCATGCCAGTGGACATGCGGCGGAGTTATCATCGTCTCCTCGGCTTCTGCTCGCCATTACTTGCCGGAGCGGCAGGTGAGTGGACACACGGTGGAGTTATCGTCGTCTCCTCGTCTTCTGCGCGCCACACGGCCATTAATGGTCCAAGGCGGAGTGGGAGATCGGAGCGCCAGCAGCGGCTGCTCGAGGAGGCCGCGCGGCGCTGAAAGTGCATGGACCCCATGTGTGGTTTTGGTAATTAATGACAATTCCTACGGACTATTGTTTGCTTTGAGTTATATTTGTAGGTGTTGTCCATAGGCAATGCTTGAACCATCTGTTGGCTTCAAGGTTGCAATAAGAAGAAATTGATGAAGAATATCAAGTGTCCAGTATGTCTTGAAGATGCAGATGAAGTGAACCCTCAAGTTTAACTTTAAGACGTCAACATGGTGAAGAATGAAGAAATGAAGTGCAAGTTCAAGATGAGCCAACTCGAAGAGATCATATGCGTGAAGCTTGCCATCTATATGGTGATCATGGATACGTGAAGATGGGCCGAAGAAGAAGCTTTCCCATAGTGGTGTATGGGGGAGCAATCCGCAAGACTTCATCAAGCAAGCACAATCAAGAAATGCGTTCCATCTTGCCGCGGTCAACGTTTTCATCATCGAGCTCAAGTGGAATGCGCAAGGTTAAGGTTTTTCATTGATAGGTTTTTTTTCTTACCGGTCTCATGGTTTAGTTGGGAGACCGAATTATAGGTTACTTACCGTACTATCAAGAGGGCTCTCGAGTGAGAAACTCGATCATATCGTTCGGAGAGAGCTCAAACCTTTACATCATTGCATCATATTTCTTGGTTGTTATTTGGATCTTATCCATGTGGTGATTTAGAGCTTGTGGCATAACAAGCTCTAGTTCATCGAAAACGTATTCCACATAAATCACTTGTTGCATTTCGATATTGGAGTTTTTCTCGGTTTCTCGTATTGAGAGATTTCACTCTAAAATCCATAGAAAAATTTAACCTACTTGTTCTTAAGTTTTTCTCTCTTTATGGGGTATCTCTTGTCATCCTCTTTACAACAAAATTAGTTTCACCTAAATCCGAGTTTCCTAACTCAAGTTGTTGCATTTTCTGTATTAGAGGTCTTACCGGTTTGTCTTTTATAGATAGGTAAAACCTTTATTAAATCGTTTCTATCCTCCATTTATGTACTATGATTTTTCTATGCATATTGTTGTAGATCTTGTTGTTGTGATTTGAACGAGCGGAAGATCACCGAAATCGGATTCCAAACGCAAAAGTTCTTAAGTTTTTCGTAACGGGTGTCTAGGTTTTCTCAAGGACGCCGGCACTGCCGCTGGGTGCACCGCACCCCGGCACTGCCGGTTGATGGCGTGTGCTTGTCGTATGCAGACACGCTGTTGGGAACCCCAAAAGAAAGGTGTGATAAGCACAACAATAAGTTTTCCCTCAGTACAAAACCAAGGTTTAATCGATCAGTAGGAGAAAGGCGTGACTTCTGAAGGTGTTGCTAGCTGACTAATGGCAGGGCGCACAACCGGCATCAGCAACAACGTGGAACCTGCACACAACACAACCAAAGTACTTTGCCCCACCTTACAGTGAGGTTGTCAATCTCACCAGTTTGCTGAACACAAAGGATTAGGTGTATCAAATGGAAGGAGATGTTTGCAGAAAGTAAACAGAACAGGATTGGAGTTGAATTTATCAGTAAAGGAAATAGGACCGGGGTCCACAGTTCACTCGAGGTGTCACTCCATAAAGAAATAGCATGTTGGGTGAACAAATTACAGCTGGGCAACTGACATAATATCGATCGATGCATGACAAGATGATTACTACGATAATTTGGTATTGGGCATTAGAACATAATACATAGACCGTAATCCAACTGCGTCTATGACTAATAATCCACCTTCAGGTTAGCGTCCGCACCCCTTCCAGTATAAAGTTGCAAGCAACAGACTATCACATTAAGCAATGTGTGTAAACTAAACAATAGAATTACCCTTGGATAAAACATTGTTGGGTTATCCGTAGTAGCAATAACACATCTACAACCTTAGAAGTTATAAAGTCACTCTCCCAAAAACTAGAGGCATGACCCTACTATCGAGCATAAATACCCCCTCTTGGAGTCACAAGTGTCCACTTGGCTAGAGTTTCTACTAGCTACGGAGAGCATGCAAGATCACAAATACCATATGACATTAATATATAATCAGTCTCAACATAGTACACAATATTCATCGGATCCCAGCAAACCAAACATAGAGGATTACATAAAGATGATCTTGATCATGTAGGGTAGCTCGCAGGATTGATACATGAAGCACATGGTGGAGAAGACAACCATCTAGCTACTACTATGGACCCATAGTCCAGGGATGAACTACTCACGCATCACTTCGGAGGCGAGCACGGTGATGTAGATGCCTCCGGTGATGATTTCCCCCTCCGACAGGGTGCTGGGAAGAGCTTCATAACCCCCGAGATGGGTTCGGCGATGGCGGCCGCGACAGAACTTTTCATGGATGGAGGCTCGGGTATCTAGGGTTTTCCCGAGAAGATGTATAAATAGGCGGAGGATTCAGGTCGGTGGGGCATCTGTGGGCCCCACACCTACCCTAGGCGCGGGCCAGCCATAGGCCGCGCCTGGGGGTGGTGTGGGCGCCCTAGTGCGCCTCTTCGTCCCCCCTCCGAACTTCGTCTTTGTTTCGGTAAAATATTGACTTTGGCTTTTGTTTCGTCCAATTTCGAGAATATTTCATGTACAACTTTTCTGAAATACAAAAACAGCAGAAAACAGGAACTGGCACTGTGGCATCTTGTTAATAGGTTAGTGTCGGAAATCATGTAAAAGTGCAACGAAGTGTAAACAAAACACATATGAATTGGTGTAAAACAATCATGGAGCATCAAAAAATATAGATACGTTTGAGACGTATCAGCATCCCCAAGCTTAACTCCCGCTCGTCCTCGAGTAGGTAAGTGATAACAAAATAATTTTTGAGGTGACATGAAGCCAATACAATATTGATCAAGCATGTAAAGCATTGTGAGCTGGGATCTAAGTACTCTAACATAAGCATGATAGATATAATTCAATTGAACTTAGCAACTATGTTATAACAAGAATAGTAATTCAAACAAAGGATCATGAATAATAGTGCATTAAAAGCAATTGTGTGTTTATGATTATAGAGTAAACATAATAAAGTGGTACTCAACATGTCCTTATGGAATAGCAAAACATAAATGCAAGGACACCTTCAAAGTTCAAAGGGTGACTAGATACAAGTAATTTGAGAGCAAGCAATAGCACAATCATGAATCAATCAATAATAATTTTGGGACTATGCACATTGCACTAAAAATGACAACTATGCTCTCTTAATCGGTGCATAAGGTACAAGATGAAGACTCAACATAAAAGTAAAAGAAAGGCCCTTCGTAGAGGGAAGCATGGATTACCCATGTGCTAGAGCTTTTTATTTTGAAAGCAATAGGAGTGTTGAAAATATTTATTTTGAAAGGTGCTACTTATGTCAACGGTAGTGATAAATAGTATGACTTATGCATAATTACTTCCTATAACTTTGCTTGCCTCATGCATAATATACTAATAGTGCTCACACCTTGTCCTAATTAGCTTGGACTTCCATGGATTTTCATCGCATACATATGTTTTAACCAAGTTTCACAAAGGGGTACCTCCTTGCCTCCTGTACAAAGGTCCTTAGGAGATGGATATCATTTGATTTCTCAATTTTTATGAATCTCAACTTTTTTGGACATCCATACCGGGAAAGTAAGGACAACAGATATTTGGACTTTTGTCCAGCTGAAACTTCCACCATGTGAACATGGCTTTAGTTGGCGGCCCAATGTTCCTCTCTAACAATATGCATACTCAAATCTTTGCAACTCATGGTAAATCTCCCTTACTTCAAACAAGATGAGCATGCATAGTAATTCACATGATATTCAACAAAAGCATATTGATGGTGTTCCCCATGACAACATGGTTATCACACAACAAGGAACTTATAAGAACTAAAAATGCATAAGACATAATACTTGTCACAATAGTTTTTAGACAACTTTCCCATGAGCTATAATTTACACAAAACATGTGATTATTTTTGAAGGTTTAAAGGTAGCACACAAGCAATTTACTTTGGAGTGGCGGTGAAATACCACATATAGGTAGATATGGTGGACACAATTGGCAACTTTGGTTTTTGGTGGTTGGATGCACGAGTAGAGCTCATACTCAGTACAAGTGATGGCTAGCAAAAAGACTGGAAGCGACCAACTAAGAGAGCAATAATGGTCATAATCATGCATAGCCACAAAACATTATCAATAAAAGCATAAAGTGATATTACAAATCAAAAAATAAATGATCATAGAGGCTTTAGTTGACTGGTTATAGTCATAACATGTTATAAGCATGCACCAAGTCAACGCAATAAATCATCAAAGGAGAATACCACAATGTGTGGCAAGACACAAGGTAATGATATGTTGAGTGGTGATGAAAATTTCAATGTTGATATTGAGCTTACCATTGATGATCCTTCATATCTATCTCATTGCAATGCTTCATTTTCGGACTTAAACACTTCTAGCACTACAAATGGCATACATGCTTGTGTTGATAGTCCTTGCATACCATGTGTAAATTGCTTGAACAAATCTCATGATGATATGCTTGCTTTGTCTTGTGGCCATGATAAAAAATGCTTCTATTTCCTCTAGTTGTTGAGACTAACAATGTAGAGGAAACTGAAGATTCGACAAGATCTTGATTCGAGCCTCAAGTAACTCTTCATTTTTATCTCACGGTTCTCATATATGCCTTATCGCCAATGGTTCCACGGTATCTTAATATCCCTCGTGTTGATAAGGATGAGGATGATTATGAAGAAGAGGATTGGGTTGCCTCTCTACGGGATAAGGGTAAGCTCGTCTATAGTGTTCTTCGCAAAGATAAAATTGCTTGCTCTCACTTCTTTGAAATCTTGACTATTGCCATTGAGAGCCAAAAACTAATTTGGATGCGTGAGAACACCATTGATAAAATTGCTCTTGAACGTGAGTATGCCAATGATGTGGCATCCCTAAATGATGAACTTGAAAAAGAACAAACCACCAAGGAAGCTCATGAGGAGACCTTTCCTCTAGAATTGTCTAGAGAAAAGGAAAACCATGATAGAGCTCTTGAGGTGGCAAATGAGCTAAAGCTAAAGAATGATAAGCTTGTGTTTGTTAATGCTAAACTCCTTGAGGATTTTTAGCAACTCAAAAAGGGCTCAAGGGTCATTGAGAGCGCGCTCACCAAACTCACTGAGTCGCATGAGCAACTTAAAGCTTCTTATCTAAAAGAGCATTCCAACTTGACTTCTCCTATTTCTATTAATGATGATGCTTGTGCTACTAACTCTACCTCTTGTGAAGCATCGATTTTGAAGGAGAATGTTAAGCTAAGGGCTCAACTTTAATTGCTAACTAGAAATTATGAGAAATTGGAAGAAAATAATGGAAAGCTTTCTCACTCCCATCGGGATCTTCTAGCTTCCCACGATAGGCTAATGTTAGCTCATGAGGTTTTTATGTCAAAGGTAAAATCTTGTGAGCCTCGTGTGGACACTAGCACTACTACTCAGAATGCTACATTGTCATGTGCTAGTCCTAGTAATTCATCCACTCATAGTATTGCTAAATCTTGTGATGAATTATCTTCCTTGCCCTGTTGTTTTAACAAAGAAGGTTCTACTTCCTCTAGTACTTGTGTTGTTACTAACCATGTAGAGGAAATCAAAGAGCTCAAGGCCCAATTAACTTCTTTGAAGAACGACTTGGTAAAGAGTCATGAAGGAAAATGCAAACTTGACAAGATGTTGAGCGTGCAACAATCCCCCAATGACAAGAGTGGACTTGATTCAACTCCAACAACAAGAACAAGTCCAAGAACAATAAGAATAAGAAAGGCCAATTACAACTCAAAGACCCGGCCAAGATTGTTTGCTTCAAGTGCAAAATTGAAGGGCATCGTGTTAGATCTTTCCTTTTGAATAAGAAGCAAAAAATGGAAGCGGCTTCAAGCTCAAACTCATACTCAACCTCAAGTTTAAGAAAGGCCACTTCCCAAGAAGAATCAAGCCAATGCTTCCATTGTGGAGAAATCTAGTGAGAAGAAGGAGAAGAGAAGAACGTGCTACATATGTTGTGAGAACGACCACATCTCCTCCTTGTGCACTATTGGTACCTCATCCAACCCTACCATCATTGATGATGTTTATTCTCTTCGCAAGGATGATGTTGGCAATGTGTTTGCCAAATATGTTGGTGCTCCAAGTGGTGTCAAGAAAAGAACCATTTGGGTTGCCAAGCCTATTGTGACTAACCTCTTAGGACCCAACTTGGTTGGGGACCAACAAGCCAAAACTTGATCAGTAGGTGGTTGTTTGAGGGCATTGGAGACTTGGATACATCATGAAGAATTAAGGTATCTTCATCATTTATATTATCTCGAGCCAAGTCTTTTGGTTATCTTGCTTCTATCATATATCCAATGTTCCTCCTTGCGGTAACATGTGCTCAACTCATTTATATTGAAAGTTACTCGCCCCTTTGCATGTGTTAGTTTTGTTCCTAGCATGTATTTGTATATGTTGTGCTTCCTACTTGCCTTTCTTGAGAAATCAAGTCTATGTATGTTGGGTTGCACACCATGTATTTGTGTTTGTGTTGGAGCCTCTTTGCATCTTGTTGTATCTTATATTGCTCTTGTGAATGATTAATGGTCTATCCTATTTTGGTGGAGTGATATTCCTTTGCATCCCTAAGAATGTGTGTACATGAGGAATGCCACTTAGCATTGATATTGCAAGATTATCTAGTGTCTATGTGGTATGTCATCCTCATGAGAAATTCAAATTCTAATGTCCATTAATTATCGCTAGATGGATCTTATTTACATTGGCTCTTGTGTTTAATTTCTTTATTTATTTCCATGAATTTGTTGTACTTTGACTCCCATTTGTCTTCCTTGCATCTTATGGATCTAATTTGTCTATTTAAACTTTCTTAGTGTTTTAGTAGATATAGGTAGCGTGATGATCCAAGTTTTGTACATTTTGTATTCAAATGCAAAATCCTAGATAATGCACTAATCTTGGGGGATCTCTCCTATATTTGTTAGAATTCTTAACATCTCTTGATCATTATCAAGTAATTGATATTGTAAGACAAACCTTTTCTTTTTTGGTACTTTGCGCCATTATAAAAAGTGTTGAGGGTTCGGTTTATTTGTTGGAACCTTGCTCTCTTGGGAGTTGGTTATCACATTCCTTTGTTTTTGAGTTTAATTAGCTTCTTATAATGAGATAAGTTTTTGGAGTCAATCTTGTGTTAATTTGATTCTTTGATATAATTTGGACAACCATTGTTTCTTGATTTAATCGATGTTTTGTCCAAATAGTATCTTTCTTTGATTCTTGAAAGTATTGTGCACGCATATTTAATATATGTATATCTTATGACATGTGTTACTTTCTTTGATCCAATATATTGGGCAAACTCCATCAAATCCTAATATAGCTAAGATGTGCATGAAATTCAATTTGATATCTATATGTACATAGTTATGTGGAGTTTGTCCTATATGTTGTAGTGTGTCTAACTACTTCGGAACCAATTAGTTTGGGGACCATATTTTACTTATCTTTGTGTTAGGTACAATGGAGATGCATTCGATGCTTGTCTCACTCTTAGGAAGAATTAGTGACTCAATGGTAATTTGAGGCAAGCTAGGATGGTCAACGAACTCATATCTAATACATCCACACCAATGCTATCTTGGTAACAAGTATCTTCTCATGCATATTTTTCTAGCATCCAATCATTTGGTTGCATCTTGGCACGAATCTCTTGATTTGCAAATATTATGGTTCTTGCAAAGATTTTAATGAAACCTCTTTATTGCAAATGTGAGTAAATTGAGATGAGTACATATGTTGGGAAGTATATAAAATCATGCTCATGATTCATCCATCCCAACTATGCCTATCTAGCAATTTTATTGCATATCAATTCCTCAAGCCTCTCACATGTGCAATATAGATGAAAGTGAAAATTGAGCTATTTCTCTTGGTATCCTCGTTTGTGATACTTGTTGCCTTTCTCAAATCATCCCAACTATCTTCTATACCTTTTTGATATTTCTGATGTATTTTATGTGTTTGTGGTTGAAGTTTATGAATATACAATAAGATAAAATTGAGCCTTTGGCCATGCTATTAAGCAAAAAATCTTATTGGTATATTGCATGACTTCATCTTGGATATCATGCTATATTTCTTGTGTATCTATTTTGTGTGCACATGTTTCATTGTGGATAAACATCTTCGTGATATTGCCCACTTATAGAAACGTATACACATAAGATATGATACATCTCCATTTGATATCTTATTTATTTGTTGTGTGTTGATTGGTCATGCTAAGAAATATAATTCATTAAAGACTATGATGATGCTTTTTGCTCATCCTTGTAATAGTCTTATAATATGTTTTGTCATGCCTTTCACATATCCTCTTGGTTGAGCCTTTTATTATGGTGCATCTTTGCTCAACCATTTGTTTGTTGCAAGTGTTACGCTTAATTTTCTATCTATGATCTATTGCAAGTGTTTGTGCTTTAAAATGGTAATGAGGAGTGAGGATTCCATGTTATGAATATTGTATTCAAATGCAACATTTTAATTTATGCATGTTCCTTGGGGAGCTTCCTCATTTTATTTAAAGTACTATTTTATGGTCATCATTAGAGTTTAATTCACTTGGTATCTTTCGTTTGAATGATATTATGGGAGTGATGATTCCATGTTTGTGCACTTTATACTCCAATGCAAATTGTCTAGTTTTGTGCACAAACCTTGGGGAGCTTCCTCATATTATTTAGAGAAATCTTCTTGATCTTATCATAATATCTATCTTTATTTTGGTATCTTCTTTGTGGTTCATTTGGTTGCTTGCTTCATTTGTTCAAGCTTCTTGACTTTGTTATCTTTTTGCAATCTTTGATCCTCTCTATAGTGTGGTTCCTTCGGAATATTCGTCATTGGATACGTGCATTTGATTCCACTCAAATTATGAGAGATGTACATAGTATGGAGGAACTCTCACTATATTGGCCTTCTAAATTTTTCACCCATTTCGGCAATTGGTGCCAATGGGGGAGAAGTTTGGAGGGTTTAAGGGAATTTGGTTATGTCTTTGCTTTGTGCTTAAGCATGTGCCTTTCTTGCATTGCATCTTGTTGCTTTTCATAGTTGAATAATTAGAGGAAACTCCACTAGGCTTTGAATGCCAATGTATGCAATGAAATTCAAGTTCATTCACACATGCATATATTATGGGGGAATTTGCTCTATGTATTCAACTTGTTTGTTACTTAAATTCCTTGTATAAACCCTCTCAAAGAGATTGTCATCAATTACCAAAATGGGGGATATTGAAAGTGCATGGAGCCCCATGTGTGGTTTTGGTAATTAATGACAATCCATATGGACCAATGTTTGCATTGAGTTATATTTGTAGGAGTTGTCCATAGGAAATGCTTCAACCATATGTTGGCTTCAAGGTTGCAATACAAAGAAATTGATGGAGAATATCAAGTGTCAAGTATGTATTGAAGATGAAGATGAAGTGAGCCCTCAAGTTTAACTTCAAGACATCAACATGATGAAGGATGAAGAAATGAAGTGCAAGTTCAAGATGAGCCAACTCAAAGATATCATATGCTTTAAGATTGCATCCATATGGTGATCATGGATATGTGAAGATGCGCTGAAGAAGAAGCTCTCCCTTAGTGGTGTATAGGGGAGCAATCCGCAAGACTTCATCAAGCAAGCACAATCAAGAAATGCGTTCCATCTTTCCACGGTCAACATTGTGATCATCGAGCTCAAGTGGAATGCGCAAGGTTAAGGTTTTTTCCTTGATAGGTTTTCTTTCTTACTGGTCTCGTGGTTTAGTTGGTAGACCGGATTATAGGTTTGTTACCGTACTATTAAGAGGGCTCTCGAGTGAGTAACTCGATCGTATGTTCGGAGCGAGCTCAAACATTTGCATTCTTGCATCATCTTTCTTGGTTGTTATTTGGATCTTATTCATTTGGTGATTTAGAGCTTGTGGTTATTTCCATAGAAAGCTCTAATCCATCAAAAATGGATTTTGCATAAATCACTTGTTGCATTTTCGATATTGGAGTTTTTCTCAGTTTCTCGTATTGAGAGGTTTCACTCTAAAATACATATAAAAATATACCCCACTTGTTCATAAGTTTTTCTCTCTTTGTGGGGGTAGCTCTTGTCATCCTCTTTACAACAAAATTGGTTTCACCTAAATCCGAGTTTCCTAACTCAAGTTGTTGCATTTTTCATATTGGAGATTTTACCGGTTTGTCTTTTATAGATAGGTAAAAACTTTATTCATTTGTTTTTATCCTCCATTTCTGGACTATGATGTTTCTATGCATATTGTTTTAGGGCTTGTTGTTGTGATTTCAGCGAGCCCAAGATCATCAAAATCGGAGTCCGGACACAAAAGTTCTTAAGTTTTCGTATCGGGTGTTTGGGTTTTCTCAGGGACGCCGGTACTGCCGCTGGGTGCACCCACCCCGGCACTGCCGCCAAGAGCACCCCAACATTGCCGGTCAGGCACGTCTTCTTCCCCAAAGGACTTTTGAGCTCGTTTTTGCCCTAATTGTTGACCTTCTTTGAGCTTGCTATCTCCCTCTCCCCCAATGAATGTTGCATCCATTTGAGAGAAAAGATAGAGGAGATCTAGATCTATATCTTCACCAATCAAATCCCTCTCTTTGTGAGAGGAACTACCTAGATCTAGATCTTGGAGAAATTTGGAGTTTTTTTGTGTATTTCATTTATTCTTCATCTCTTATTCCCCCAATAGCTTTAGTAGCTTTGTTGGAATTTGAGAGTGAAGGATTGGAGCATCTTTGTGATGTTCTTTCCATTGCTTTTGGTGCATCGGTTTGAGCTTTCCACGGTGATTCGTGGAAGTGGAAGTGAGGAGCTTGTTACTCTTGGGTTCTTGGAACCCTAGAAGACTTTTAGGCCTTTGTGGCGATTTCTTGGGAGCCTCGAATGAAATCCCTTAGTGGAACCATGACCTAGGCCTTTGTGGTGAGGGTCACCGGAGAATAAGGTGAGGCCTTCGTGGCGCTTGGTGTGTGGTGTGACTACTGCATCTTTGGGTGAGGTCTTTGTGGCGTTGGTGTGCATCGAGCAACCACACCTTAAGGTGAGGCCTCTTGTGGTGTTCGGGAGCACTAAGCCACCGCACCTCTCCAACAGAGATTAGCACTCGCAAGAGTGTGAACTTTGGGATAAATCACCGTCTCCTGCGTGCCCCAGTTATCTCTATACCCGAGCTCTTTACTTATGCACTTTACTTTGTGATAGCCTTCGTGCTTGAAGTTATATATATCTTGCCATCACATAGTTGCTTGTTTTGCTTAGCGCACATAAGCGAAGCATAATATATAGGTTTTGGGCTTGACAAAGTAAACGCTAGTTTTATTCTGTATTTGTTAAGCTCATCTCGTAAAAGTTTTAAACCGCCTATTCACCCCTCTAGGCGACATCCGTGTCCTTTCAGACGCCGCGCCCGCCGCCTAGTCGTCCCCGACGACAGCGACGAGGACGGGGGAGTGTCGTCGCTTCCGCCTCGACGCGTCTGGGCCCTAGGCTAGAGCAGCAGCCGCAGGCGTCACCGCCGAAGGACGGCGGCGGCGACTACACGGCGTTCTAGCGCCATTTTGGCATGTAGATGCCGCTTTTTTGTTTCGTTTTTATCTATCGTATGCACGTCAAATTCATATGTATATAAGAATTCGACGAAAAAACTTCGAACTCGGCTAATATGTACAAATTTAGCCTAATTTTGTTATGTTCTTTCAAATTTCGTTAGCATTTCAAAAAAATTGCCACGTATCCCTAGGCACGCCACTGGGAATCTGGGCCTCCCTAGGCCGAAAATTCATCCATCCGACGCCAATTAGCGCCGGATTTCGGTCTGGGGAGCGCCAACGAGTGGAGATGCTCTAAGTTAGAGCATCTTGCTCCATCCACTAGAGTCTTTTTTTAGAGAAACCGCATATTTCATTAAAGAAAATCAAGTTATACGAGTAAACAATTTAGAAACACCACAACACGACATACGGGCCACGACAGCTTTAACGTTGAGGCCCACCCGTAATTGCCGCACTCGTGCTAGCTCGGCAAAGCAAAGCTGTCACAGATAATTGCTCCCGAAAAACTACAGAGCCAATACTTTTTCTCGCTCCTCATTTCGTGATATGCCGAGCTAGCGCATGTACGGCACAAAATGTCAGGCGGCACACCATACGTGTCGTGCCTTGTGTATGTGGACCGGCACTATTAGTTGTGTATTCCTATGCAACTACGTGCACGGCACAAAATTAGTGCCCCTATTACCTTTGTCGGCGCTAGGTTTTAGCCTCATTCTTTTTGTTTAATTACTGTTTGATTTGATTAATTAATAGTAGTAATCATAGTATGTTGATGCCAACTATCATGGCAAAGCTCAAGGCTTCATCAAGCTTGAATGAGCATGCATGACTATCTTGAATTCCATTTAGGTTGTCTTTCCATCGGCGACGACGGAAGTACATCAGCATGCACGTTCACATGTCTAAATAGCCGGTAGGCGTGTCGATGCTGTGAGTAACTCCTCAGTTTGTTCCCCAAATGTAGCGTGCACCCTCCCAGTACTCTCGTGTCTCGTCTTCACCTGCCTCAGCCTTAGCCATCATCACGCCAAGGCCGCACCGTGAGCAAACGCCCTTGGCTGCCCCTGCCCTTTCTCTCCCATCAGCTCTTTTCGTGCTTTTGCAATGAACTTTAGAAAGAACAATCTCATCGGCTGAGGCCCCTATGCCCCCTCCTTGCCCCTGATGTAAGGTGAACTTTACCATTCGCCAACTGTTTCTCTCTTTGCCTCTACTTTCCATGAAGTGAAGAGCTGGCGATGCCCGATGGTATAACTGTATCTTTGCATATCTTAGTTAATCCAGTATTGGATTTCCAGTGCTGTTGACGAGAAGATATGCTTTTATCTTTCCTTCTCCCTGTTTTCCCCATCTTCTTCGAAGTATTGAAGAAATACCAAATATCATTTCCATTCGGCTGAAAACGCCGATGCAAAACTCGAGCACATGATCTGTGGATGGGTGCGGTAGATGTCTGGAACTTCATGGATGAAATGGACATTATGCAAAGGTGAGCCCGATGATGCTCGAGGTCCTAGGTAGTCTGTGATCAGCTCTGCATCCGTGGGTTGTGCATGGAAATCAAAATTTAGGGAAGAAGCCAGCATGCATCAAGTGCTTGGCATTGGGGTTCACCTCCATACCCTCCACCTCTCTTGGCCTGCAGACATCCTCCACCACTCTTGGCTCGCCGCTTCTCATTGTCTCCTCCTCTATGAAGTTCCACCCTCTGCTGGCCTCCTCCTTGCAGCCTGTTTATGTAACTTGCAAATCGCCACATTGGCCACACCGTCCCGGATCAGCAGTCAGCTCCTTGAGTAGCCACCCGAAGCGCTCCACTTTGCCATCAGTGTTCCTGGTGCAAAACGCCAGTGTCTGCTCGTACCTGATCACTACCTCTATGTGGCCCCGTCCCCGCATGGTGACCTGCTTGGGAGGGTGATCAGAGTGCCACCATCCATCTGACATTGACAAGGTCCTCTTCCTCCTCTTGCCAGAATCCTTGCGGTGCAGTGCAGTGGTGAGAAAAAGTACCAATCTTTCCCTCCCGCTCGAGCAATAAACTTGGTGGTGAGCTCGGCTGGGACGTCGTCGTACACGTCCGCGTCATGGATGAAGGAATCCGGCCAGCGGCCTCTGACCGGAAGCAAAAGGCGAGGCAGCAGATGGTCTTTGATCAGCTCTGTGATCCGAGGGAGGGCGGAGGACGAGGCCTCCGTGCGGCGAGGGCCCGCGCTCGAAGCCGCCGGAGCAAGAGGTCGGCGGGGTCGACGCCGAATACCTCCGAGATGAACCCCGACACGAGTCCAGCCGTGGAAGGATGTGGGCACGGAGGAGATCTGCTGTGGAGCTGAACGCCGGGGAGGACGACGCGGCGGCCGCCATGGAGTACGGCGTGCGGGGAGAGGAGAGGAACGAGGAAATTGGGTGCGCGCACGAGGCTGTGCTAGCTCGGTCGGCGCGCAGAGAGCAACGGAGTGGAGTCGTTTAGTCCCACCTCGGCAACCGACACGCGCGGGAAGTGATTTATATACTCCACGCCCTTGTTCGCTCTCGCAAGCTCGGTAGCCCGAGACCGTGGGCAGAATCTGGTGGGGTTTGTTGGGTCCAGTCGCGCCGTCCTGTAACCCTAGTTCATCTTCGGGTGTGCAGTGGGAACTAAATCCATATACACCAGATTCTGCATTAAACTTTTTGCATTTTCTCAGTTAGCTGACTAAATGTTTTCTTTGTTTTAGCAACAGCGAATTTTTCCAGCTCACTTATTATTATTTTTAGTAACATCAAAATTATTAGGGGAAGGAAGGAAATAGCAATTTAATAAATGGATTCATCTAGTTAATATGTATGAAACATTTTGCATTTTTTCAGCTGACTAATTTTTCCTTTTTTTAGCAACAGTGTAGGGTTTGTAAGCAATATATATGCCACATATTTAAACAAAGATTTATAAAAACAATTATCACGGGAAGGAAGGAAACAACAGTTTGAATTTTCTCAGCTGACTAAATGTTTTCTTTGTTTTAGCAACAGCAATTTTTCCAGCTCACTTAATGTTTTTTTAGCAACAGCTAAATTATTACGGGAAGGAAACAACAATTTAATAAATAGGTTCATCTAGTTAATATGTATAAAACATTTTGCATTGTTTCAGCTGACTAATGTTTTCCTTTTTTTAGCAACAGTGTAGGGTATTTTTTTTCTGCGAATTAGCAACAGCGTAGGTTTGTAAGCAATATATATGCCACATATTTAAACGAAGATTTATAAAAACAATTATCACGGGAAGGAAGGAAACAACAGTTTGAATTTTCTCAGCTGACTAAATGTTTTCTTTGTTTTAGCAACAGCAATTTTTCCAGCTCACTTAATGTTTTTTAGCAACAGCTAAATTATTACGGGAAGGAAACAACAATTTAATAAATAGGTTCATCTAGTTAATATGTATAAAACATTTTGCATTGTTTCAGCTGACTAATGTTTTCCTTTTTTAGCAACAGTGTAGGGTATTTTTTTTCTGCGAATTAGCAACAGCGTAGGTTTGTAAGCAATATATATGCCACATATTTAAACGAAGATTTATAAAAACAATTATCACGGGAAGGAAGGAAACAACAGTTTGAATTTTCTCAGCTGACTAAATGTTTTCTTTGTTTTAGCAACAGCAATTTTTCCAGCTCACTTAATGTTTTTTTAGCAACAGCTAAATTATTACGGGAAGGAAACAACAATTTAATAAATAGGTTCATCTAGTTAATATGTATAAAACATTTTGCATTGTTTCAGCTGACTAATGTTTTCCTTTTTTAGCAACAGTGTAGGGTATTTTTTTCTCGCGAATTAGCAACAGCGTAGGTTTGTAAGCAATATATATGCCACATATTTAAACGAAGATTTATAAAAACAATTATCACGGGAAGGAAGGAAACAACAGTTTGAATTTTCTCAGCTGACTAAATGTTTTCTTTGTTTTAGCAACAGCAATTTTTCCAGCTCACTTAATGTTTTTTTAGCAACAGCTAAATTATTACGGGAAGGAAACAACAATTTAATAAATAGGTTCATCTAGTTAATATGTATAAAACATTTTGCATTGTTTCAGCTGACTAATGTTTTCCTTTTTTTAGCAACAGTGTAGGGTATTTTTTTTCTGCGAATTAGCAACAGCGTAGGTTTGTAAGCAATATATATGCCACATATTTAAACGAAGATTTATAAAAACAATTATCACGGGAAGGAAGGAAACAACAGTTTGAATTTAAAGAATTGCATTTTCGTTGGCCAGATTATTTTGTTCCACCTTGACTCATGTTTTTTTTTTGCAACATCGTAGGCTGATAATTTGTGCCAGATTTATAAGCGAAGAGGCCCTAGAGGCCTAGGCCCTAGTTCATCTCCGGGTGTGCAGTGGGAACAAATCCCATATACACCAGATTTTGTATAAACTTTTTGCATTTTTCTAGCTAACTAGTGTTAGCAACAGCGTAAGTTGGTAAGCAGTATCTATGCCACATTCATAAACGGAGAGAGAATTATCACCGAGATTTATAAACAAAATGAGAGTTATCACGGGAAGAAAGGAAACAACAGTTAAATTTTTTTTTTGCTTTGGCTAGATTATTTTGTTCCACTTTAACTCATGTATTCCTTTTCTTAACAGCGTCGTAAGTTGATAATTTGTGCCAAATTTATAAGCGAAGAGAAAATTATTTAGGGCCATCTGCACTACCTGATACCGCTTGGATCATTTTCCTTGGCATTTGGTTTCACACATCTCTCCTTCCATGTCCAACTATCATCACTAGTAGAAAGTGGGGCATTAGCCAGTTTGTTAGTCCCATTTTGCACCGGTTGTCCAACCGGTGTAAAGGAATCGGCACTAAAGCCTTCCTATTTAGCACCCGGTTATGCTGCGAACCGGTGCTAAAGGGGTTTCACGTGGCCCGGGTCATGTCCTGCGTCTGGAGGACCCTTTAGCACCGGTTTGAGCCATGAAGCGATACTAAAGGTTCAGTAAAATTTTCGATAGAAATTTTTTTTAAAAAATGGATTTTTTTATTTCTCTATTTTTTGATATTTGAATTGTTTGACCGTTTCCACTCTATTCTCTATTCTCATGTCACAGTACATACTTATGGTCAAACTTCCCACCCATCCTCACACTGCTCCACCCTTAGCACGCTTAACTTCTCCATTCTTCCCTACACGCTTCTAATAGTGCGCTCGAAACTCCCTGATAATAGTATGCTATGGATTGTATTAACCCTTAGACTTTGATAACACATGATTTTATTTTTTGAATTCCAAATAATTTTAAAAATAAGAAACAATGATTAAGTAATAATAAGCAACAATGGATTTCAAATAATCTTTATGCATAATTCAATTATTAATTAAAAACTCGAAATATTTCAAAAAAATAAAAATTCAAAAAAATTCAAAAATAATGTGAAACATTCAAAAATAATTAAAAACTTATATAATCAACAAAATAAATTCCAAAATTTTAAAAAATAAAATTTTCTTGTTTTTTGATAAAATCTAAAATCTTCCTGCTTTCATATTTGTCTTTGGAATTTTGAGAAGCAATATTTTGTGCAAACAGCCTACGGAGGTTGAAATCGGCTGTAATATTTTGCGTACATAGTTTCTTATATATTACAGTTTTTTTAGTCCGTACGCAAAAGCTATAGCCTTTTTAATTTGGAACAAACTTTTTTTGCAAAAAATATTAAAATTCAAATTTTCTCTAAAATATGGTTGCGTGGTGTACATGCATGTCAAAGGATTTTGAAATTTGAAGTTTTTATCATTTTTGTTTATTTTGTCAAAGGAAAAAGGAGGCACGAACCTACTAAAGTTCACTACCTTTTAGTCCCGGTTTGATCCACGAACCGGTGCAAAAATGAGGACCTTTAGCACCGGTTTGAGCCACGAACCGGTGCTAAAGGGTTTGCGCCTGCCACTAGGCTCAAACCGGTGCTAAAGCCCTGCGGGTTTCCTGCAACATCCTAGCCCCTCGAACCAGTGCTAATGCACCCTTTAGTCTGGGTTCGTAGCCAAATTAGTGCTAATGTTCCGGGCAGCTCCAAACATAAGCATTGTTTTCTAGTAGTGAGTCATAGAGAACAAGAAACTTTACAAACAACACACAATACTCTTTGGTTTTTTCTACATGACCGAAAAGTTCTGGATTGGTATAATATTTCATAGGTTATATACATATTATAGACCAAAACATTAGTGTCTACGTCCATATTCACTCAAAATAAGTTTTGATCAACATAATCCAGTAAGTCAAGGAGAATACATGTACACAAATTTTTTCAGCAGCTTCCTCCGTCTCTAAAGCTGACAAGGCCCGAAATGTCTTTCATTTAATCATGATTGTCTCCAATACCGTGGGATCAATAAGTATTCCACATTTAAAGGCCATGGCTCTGGAAGTTTGAAGGTTATCTCCAGTGACCATGCAGACCTAACAATTCAAACAATGAACTATATAAAATTGACCAAAAAAATGTAAAATTAGGGTGTGTTTGGTTGAGCTTATGGAACCGACTTACGGGTTACCACCGTAGTATCTAAACCAAACAGGTTTTTTAAGCACCAGATTCTCCAAAAAGCGGTAGACTCATGTACGTCAAATCGCGTAGCAAGTCGCAACAAGATCAGGCTAGCTTCCATCACGGTGGCTTCTCAAGTTTAACGAACTTCTTCAGAATCTTATTTAGGACGGTAATTCTGACTTAATGATTTTTAAACATATTAGATCTATTGATAGACCCCTTCGATGTTTTAATACGTTTCAACATCATTTATTTTCTTAAATAATTATGGTACCTTATGCTCACAATATGGCATCTACATATTAAAGCATTTTGTTTAAGCTCCCACTCAAAACATGTCAACTCATATATGACGGAGGTTCTACATATAGCTCCCACTCAAAATATGTCATCACATATGAGACCTAAGAAATCTATTTAATCTCCCACTCAATTTTATGCAACTACAGGTCTTCTCTTTATTTCGGTTAATTCCAAAATCATTTGATCGATCATCAAATGGAGAATTTCTTCTACGATATACTAGCATTCATATGATTTACAAAATCTGCTAGTTGTACATTTACAACTCTTCTTGAATTCAAGTATTCGAAGGAGATGCAGTTTTATTAATCTTTCATCAATTCTCATAATTGAAATCATTGCCAGTTAAATCCTTATGACTCAAGCAACGCTACATAAATGTAGTCAACCCTTTAAATTTTTCAAAACGACAAATCGAGCTTGATGTCTTTAATGAATTTTTCATTTCTTCTTTGGAAGAGTATTAAATAACACCTTTACTTAATAAGACAAGGAATCATAATACTTTATAATCTTGAATGTAAATCCAACTTGAGGGTTTAGGATTTCATGACTCTTAAGTCATTTGTCCTGCATGAATAGTACTTTTAACTTATGAAAGATGATTGGGGATGTACATGCCGCAAACTTCCACCATGATTAGGCATGGCTTCAGTTGGCGGCCTAATGTTCTCCTCTAACATATATGCACATTCGAAGCTTTTACATGATAACTGATGGTAACAACTATGTGTGTACCAACTCGTTGGGACTCCAAGTGCAAAGTGTTATAGCAAGCGTCTTTTCTCCATAAGGATGACTCGAGGGTTTATATAGAACTCTCGGGAATTGGATTAGAAGCTAAATTCTTCCTCTCTTCTTCTAGCAACCTGCAAAATAAAGTTCTTTCCTTGTGACCCCAACTTCACTATGTGGTTGTCAAGCACAAGATTTCGTATTAGTAATAGAAAATACAAGTAAACAGTAAAGTAAAAAAACTAAGCAAACTAAATAAAAACAAATAAATTAAGGCTAATGGTATTTGGGTTTTGTGGATGTGTATGTGGAGAAAGCATTTTGGTATTTTCAGATTAAATAATAACAATGAATGTAAAGTGTGGTGATAGTGTTATAAAAGTGTTTCTAATGATTCAAAATGGACCGGGTCCATTGGTTCACTTGTCTAATCTCCTTTTAAGTTGTAGTGAACACAAACAATTCATCAATGAAATAATATTGGTGGAAGTTCAACATGTGTTTGATAAGCATTCACATGGGCATTACATCCTAACATAGAGATGATGCAACACATCTCTCTTATACTCCTCAAGAAAGGGAAAACTCCAAGCAATCTTGAATTAAGAATCAACAGAGTATAGCCTTAAGTAATTGGATATAATGTTTGAATATCAGATATGTTACCTTGATAAACAAGATTATCACATTGTCGCATGATAATTATAGCACATTTATTCACTTTGTCCCTAGTGGGGCAGCAAAGAAAGGTAAATACCATAGTAGATCTTGAATTTGTTGTAACTAATCCATTACTACCACCATGCTACTCCATATGATACACACTTCTTCCCACACATGGTCTTGCATACAAGTTGGATCAGAACAAGTACTTAAGAACAGGGTACATGATATACATCTATCAATGCATCTTACACATAATAGGTTTCAATCTCATATATCAATATCATAGAATAAAGATCCACCACATAAGAATTACATATATGACTATAATCATGTTGGCCAGCTCATATGATACTACATCTATGAAAAACATGAAAGAAATAGATCAAGCTACTTCCACAAACCCATAGTTTAGAGGTGGACTACTTCCTCTTCATCATGGTGGACTACTCCCTCTTTATCATGGTGATGATGGTGTAGATTTTGGAGAAGGTGGAGATCCCTCCAAAGGTGGCCCCGATGGAGTTTTCCCCGCCAATCTTCGCTGGTTCTGACTATGTTTTGGTCACTGTTCAAATAATTGGCCGACATGCCGATTTATCGTGAATCGGGTGGTAACCGATAAGATTTCATCATATCGACTAATTTATCGCGTCACCGATATTTCGCCCGATTTTCACTCTCATGGCCGATATTTCGCCTGATTTTCACTCTCATGGCTGATATTTCGGCCAATTATCAGTGAAAATTTCAATGAAAATTTTTATGGCAGTCGATATTTTCATCCTATGGTTTCGTAGAATTAGCTCAAATTTTCCATTTTTTATTGATTCAAATGCAAGAAATCAAGGTAATACTTGTGCAATACTCTAATATTATTTTTTGCATAACATATAATAGAAAATTTAGTGTCGAAAATTAGGATTTATAAAAAAAAAATTGATAAATGGCAGATCGATAAAATAAATTAATCGGTCGGTAAACGATTAATCTTTATTTTAAGACTGATAAATAATGATAGATAAGTTAAAATTAACGATTTCTTAAATATCGGTTTTGGTTGCCGGGTGCTGGCTCCGCCCATGCATACAGTTCCAAAGCACATATTATTGCTGTGTCTGCAAAAATCTACACGTCCCTCCCAGCACCTCATCCTAAAATATACTACTCCCGCTGTTGTCTCAACTTTGCCTAAAATATATTACTCCCTCTGATGTCTCAGCTTTATTTAGATATCAATGCATCTAGAACATATTTTAGTGTGTACATACATACAAATCTAGACAAAGCTGAGACATACTTCTTGGGACGGATAGAGTAAAATAAGGAGAATAAGTGAACACCTACTCTCCTACTAGGCTACTAGCACAAGGCGACACCAGTACATTAGTACGGCTACATATATTCTCTAATCACTACATTAGTACGGCTACATATATTCTCTAATCACTGGGCAATTCTACTTTCTTCTTGACCGAGGAAGCAACTACTTCAGCAGGCGACACCGGACCCTGTTCAGCGAGTCTAACGGCATGGATGGATCTTCATGATGCTTCAAGATGCTTGTGCTGAAGGGGTGCGGCGTAGAATCCAAGCTGCCACCCGCATGCAGTCTCCTGTACTCCTGCAACATCCGCAGCTTCACGAAACGATGGAGAATGGACCACCGCTCGATGTCCCGGACCTCGGATGCGAAATCTTGGAAAGTGAGTGCCTTTTCAGCTCTGAAATGCAAAGGAAGGGCGTTAAAACAGAATTTTTCGAAACAGTTCATGGTATTGATTCTGAGCTGTAACTGGAATATCATACCTTGACACGGAGCGTTCCAGCTCGTCAAACCTCGTATTAAAGGTTTCCAGAACTTCAGATACAATATTATTGTCTTCCTTTCCAGAGGTGCTGGTCTCGTTCGGTGGCCTGACCAAATACACACAAGATGAAGACTATCAAGGCCAACACAATATAACGCTCCATAGACAACAGGAAGAAACTATCTGGTTATGAAATAGTTATAGCACTTTGATGAACTCGGGTTTTTTTATCACCCAGATTGCAGCATAGCCTACTCCTAAGGTACTTAGAGTTAGGAGGTTAGCTGGTATGCTAAATATGGGTAACATTCAAAAATTAAAATGTGCTTACATGTATTCACTTTGCATGGCATTATCCGTGCGATACATATCACTAACCACCAATTTAGAAATGTGGTACACAACAGTTTCACTGGAATTCGTGACATTTGCTGCAAGAAGTCTCGCTGGCGGAACAGGAAGGACATACTGAATCAAGCTAGTCGTTAAATCAAGTCTTCTCTGAGCTCGAGAAACGACGGTACTATTCTCCGCAAAAGTTGCATTTTCACCATCTACCTGTTATGAATGGTAAGCTTGTCAGTCTATATGAAATTGATGTGGCAATAGGAACGGTTTTCATGCAATATGAGGTATACAACCTTCTCAGGCAATCTTTCAGTGGCGTTAGCACAATCCAACTCAGGGCCGCTGCATTGAGAAAAGACAGAACATGCATTACGCACTTTAAAATGTAGAGTGCAGAAGCACACAAAGAAGCAAGTCGGACAGAAGAGCTCAAATCCATGATTTTGTATAAAGACGATTTCTATCTCAAAGTAATCACCTTAGACATTGCATTTTCCCACCCCGAGACATGACTTGTTCATGCGATGTTAAAACATACGCTGTTGATCTTTTCCGTTTTATTGGTCGCGAAACCACCTCGCCATCTAACTTGTTAATTGGTGAACCGCTTGAATTTGAAGGTTTGGTTGCTGAGAGTAGGATACTTTGCTGGCTATAATCATCAAGTTGGTCAACCTTCTTAAGCTCTGTTCCTCCAAGAGATGCTGAGTCGGGGTCCTTGGACAAGCTTGGAGGAGGCAGCTGAGCACGACTAGTCTGTGTCATGGGCACCTGCATATCTAAATCATGTTGCCCAACTTTCTTAAGCTCTGTTCGTCCAATTAATGATGAGTTGGGGCCCTTCGACAGGCTCATAGCAGGCAGCTGAACGTGGCTGGTATGTGCCAGGGGAAGCTGCATATCTGAATCATGCTTGTCAACTTTCTTAAGCTCTATTCCTCCAAGAGATGCTGAGTCCGGGTCCTTGGACAAGCTTGGAGCAGGCAGCTGAGCATGACTTGCTTGTGTCATGGGAAGCTGCATATCTGAATCATGCTGCTCAGCTTTCTTAAGCTCTGTTTGTCCAATTAATGGTGAGTTGGGGTCCTTGGACAAGCTCGTAGCAGGCAGCTGAGCATGGCTAGTCCATGTCATGGGAAGCTGCATATCTGAATCATGTTGGTCAACTTTCTTAAGCCCTGTTCCTCCAAGAGATGCTGAGTCAGGGTCCTTGGACAAGCTCGGAGCAGGCAGATGAGCATGACTAGTCTGTGTCACGGGAAGCTGCATATCTGAATCATGTTGTTCAACTTTTGTAAGCTTTGTTCGTCCAAGTAAAGATGAGTTGGGGTCCTTGGACAAGCTCGTAGCAGGTAGCTGAACATGACTAGTCTGTGTCATGGGAAGCTGTATATCTGAATCATGTTTTTCAACTTTCTTAAGCTCTGTTCCTTCAATTAATGACGTGTCAGGGTCCTTGGACAAGCTCGTAGCAGACAGCTGAACCTGACAAGTCTCTGTCATGGGAAGCTGCATATCTGAATGATGTTGGTCAACCTTACTAAGCTCTGCTTCAATAAATGATGAGTTGGGGTACTTGAAAAAGCTTGGAGCAGGCAGATGGCCAGGAGGAGTCTGTATCATGAGCAGCTGCATATCCGATTGTCCAGTAGGATTTGAAAAATTTATCATCATATCACGTTGAGGCCCCCATATACCTTGGGTTGCCAGTACTTCATTTTGATATGGATTGGTCCTTTTCGAACAAAATTGACCATCCATACCCATCGCAAACTCTTGATAAGGGTTAGCAACATTGTCAACCAATTCCAATTTAGCATCACTAGATACATTTTGTTGCTGCTGAACTGAAAAATGGCCAGAGTACAACCCGAGTTCTTTTCCATTAGTCCCCAAGGCAGTCATTGGATTGGACACACTAACACCATTTTGACACCCTCCTAAAGGGAAAACAGAACTTGGCATGCTTTTCCATTGACAGGCTGGGGAATATAACAAACCACATGACTGGGAAGTAGACTGATACTGTTGACAAGATGATCCATCATATACAGCTGACTCAGTGGCCTCAGCTTGTGCAGTATACGAGGCCATAGTGCTGGCGAATGTAGCAGAAATGCTTTCCTCTAATATAACCTTTTTATCAAGGTCAATAATGTTTTCACTGCATTTCATCACATTCAATTATATTATAAATTCAGAAATATAAATAAAAAATATGTGCCGTCTTTTTAAATACTTCAATAATAGATATAGACTTTGAACATTTTGCTGGTTGATCTAGTGCTCCTAGCAGAGTATACTAAACCAATCTAAAATGCCATAACCAGAAAAGTATGATGAAAATAAATCTTAATTTTTTTGTTAAGTAAGTTATTAGGTGTTTGCAGGAATCATTTTGCTACTTCTGCCCAGCAGAGCCACAAGCACTAGCATTAGTAATTGAGCATCAATAACTGAACACATAACTGTATATTCATGTAGCAAGAGTTTCAGGATATATAATCACTACAACAACTACAATTCTGTGCAACAACTTCTAGTTGGAACTTAAAAAAGAGAGTGCCATCAAAACTTATTCACAGCAATTATATAATGAGATGGCAGCTTTCAGCTTACCCTTTCTGAAATAATTCATATGTCTGTGGAAATGTATCACTTGATGCCCCAAATGAATTAAGTAGTGAATCAATTTCCATTTGCTCTTCACAATCATAAAAGCCATGCAACTTTTTCATTCCACTATCTACATATCCATCTACACTGTTTGCAAATGAACTGAACTGTTCATGTGATTTATCATTCTGTCTGCCCTGGGTTACTGGCATCAAATCAAAAGATTCACCATGGACAGGATATGTCCTCAAGTCAGCAGAATGCATTTCATCTCGACGTTCACAGAGAGTTGCCCTGTTATATTCAGGCACATTAAGCCCAAAAGAGGATATGCCTTCATCATTATCATACGGGAGATCAACAGAGTTTTGTAAGTTACAAATTCTGCTGGTATTTGTGACAGTGGCTTCAGCCTCTCCAGGGAAGGGTAAAAAGTTTGAGGTGAAAGATGGACTTGCTAAACAGCCATTGTCCCAAACAACTTGGTGCTGCATGGTGTTCCCACCTGAAAGTTCTGTATTGTTGAAAGTCAAGTCACTGCACTCTTCATTAGGTGCTTCCAAAGCCTCTTGCATTTGCATAAGCGCAGCCCAAGTCCCATCCTGCTTGTCAGCAATGCAGTTATCACTTTGCAAAGGGCTGCTATATGGATAACACAAAATCCCTGTGCTACAACTACTTCCGAATGAGATAGCTCTATCATCATAACCATCAGTATCGTGAGAAGTTGTTTCTTCAAGATGATCAAGGCAGGATACATCAGAAGGTCTACTGCGATGTGTGATACTGGTGCGATTATTTTGCACCTGCATTCCATCAGATTCTGCAGGCTGAAGAGGTCTAGAAAAGTGGTCAAACTGTTGATATTCTCCCAGTGGAGCAGAAGCATTATTCAGAACAAAATTTGGACCACTTGGTAAAAAACCTTTATCTTCAAAACCCTGCCTTGAAACTGAATAACCATACTGTAAAGCCCGGTTATAATATTCCTGATTTGCATTTTGTGGAAAACCAAATGCACTTGGGTCAACTGGCAAATCTTTTGCACCAGACCCATCTACTTTAGCCGGCATTTCGGCAGAATTGCTAGACTGGAACTGCATCTTCACTGGTTGACTGATTAACCACTGGTTGCCTGATTAGCTGGTGAACACGTACGGCAAGTTGAGAACTTATCGTGCCCACTCGACAGTAGTGTTGTCGAATTTTAGAGCCTGAAATTGTGTACCTACAGCTGAAACATTAAGCATGAGACAAATCTTAGTTGAGGTCAAATGAGGGTGCATAGTTCAACACTATCTGTTTCCCTTCATAAAAAGCATTTATATAAGCTTTCTTCCCTTGAAACTATTAACATTTCAATAGCTTGGTTGATTTGTACACGCACAAATCGGCAACCAGGACATACCTCAACGGCATGCAGTACATCACACTTAAATCATCATCGCAAAAAGCATACGGACCAAACTGAATCGGGTCATTTGGACTAATTAGTTACTAGATAGAATTCAGTATCTTATTAGAAAATACTTGCACTCCTACACTGACCATGACTCAGTTACCCATTATCACCAACAAGAATCAGCATGCATGATGCGAGCCAGTAAAACCAAAAGTAAGTTCACAGTCGAATACCATTTCAAAACCATAAGTGTAAGTGCAAGGTGGTACTTGAAGCTGCAGCTAAGAACCGAGCATCTACTTAATTAAAACCCTAAGAGACCGACCGCCTGAGCTAATACAGACGCGCCGAGTGATTTAACGCCACCCACCCAACTCAGCATTTCAGAACCCACACCTAACCACCTATCTCTACTCCCGAGAGCCAACCTGCTCAAATGAGCGCCCACGCAAGCTTAAACGAGAAACCGTAAGGTTTAGGGAGGAATAGGGTTTACCAATCAATGGCGACACCGGTGGCGGCGGGCGGAGGCCGGGGTGCGAAGCGGCGGCGCTGCGTGAAGCCCCTCCGCGAGCTCCCCGCGGCGGAGGTAGCTCCCGAGCTAGGGTTTTGGAGCTGGAGAGTGAAAGAGGTGGCTGCGTCCGAGCGGCCGACAGAGGTAGCAGGAGGCGGAGTGAAGTGGGAGCGTGCGCTTTGACTTTTCAATGCTCGGAAAGCAGAGGACCACTAAGCGGTGTGGGGCCGGGCCGTGGGCCGTACTGGGCCGGGCCCAAACTATTCTCTATTTCTGAGTACTCTGTTTCCTCGTCAGTTTCTGCTCTAGTTTTGTTTCAGATCTTGAAAAAAGAAAGGGGAGAGTGGAGAGATGAAGGAGGCGACGACGTCGGGGAGGGGCGCGAGCGCCTGTCACGGCTTAGACATGGGCAGCCGACCAAAGGGTAAATAAGGGTGGCGCAAAGTGTGTTCATCTTTCAGCACATAATTATCATGAATGTGAGAAAGCTTATTTTATATTTTTCATCTTGTAATCTACAGTTATATGGTTAGGGAACATATCGGCATAACACGGAGATAAAAAAGATCAAAATAAGATCCTTATTATACAAGTTTAGAATGGAAGACATTATTATAGATGGTAATACACGGTCGGCCTAATTCATATGTGGATCTAACACAACCATACAAAACTATGTTCAGTTAACAAATAATTCATAGATGTGAAGTAATTAAAAAATACCATATTCAACACATATACTGCATAGCCAGATCTAAACTACAAAACAAATAACAAATCAACCCGTACATGGATAAATCTAACAAATTAACAAATCAGCCGATTCACTTGAAGGATTTAAGAAAGACGAATGATTGATTTAACAACCTGATTTGCGAGGGAGCAGCGGCGGCGCCGGTACCTACTAGATCGGGAGGCCGTGCATCTCCACATGCGTCGATGAACAAGACGTGATGTCACAGATGCAGCGCGTCGCCGACGTGGATGTACATCGCACCGGCGATTCAACACATCGCCGGCGTTAGCTCCAAACAGATCCGTCTTTTGGTATAGCCAGCAAGCACAAAAAAGGAAGTGGCGGCTGTTGTGGGGAGTGTGGTGTGGTCTGGAGATCGCTAGTCCCCTTTTATAAGGTAGGGTTCCACAAACTGGGCCGTCACGGGCCCTGAACATCGCACACGGGATTGAGACAAAACCGTGTGCGGCATTCACAAAGGAGAAACCGTTTGCGATATTTTCACACACATTTTGACCATTGGAAAGCGTGTGCGATGTGATAATATTCGCAAACTGTAAATAACAGGAAAATCGCACACGATTGAAATGTTCTTCTAAATATATATAAATTTACAAATTATAAGACACCAAAAGGACAATTCATACATTTACATATATATTTAGATCGTAAATCTACTCGCCTTCGCCGGTGATGACGACGATGTCGGCAGCGGCGGCTATCTCCGTGCGCTCTCTATCTTCCTCGTGCTTGTACGCGAAGTACGCCATGAGCACCTCCTGCTCCTCGAGAAACTCCTCCTCGTCCTTGCCTATCGCTCTAACACCTCTCACCATTGTAGCTGCGGCGACTCGTGTTCGTCGCTCGTAGTCTCGTAGTCGCCACGTCTTCGTCGCCCTTCATATTTCTTTCGTCGTCATCAAAGAAACCAAACGAAGTGCTCCTCCTACGTCACCGAAGGCGCCTGCTCCGCCACCGGAGCCTCTTGCTCTACACGGTGGTGCTTCGCCTACGAGTACTACGCGACTCACGAAAGCCGAACGGTATTCTTGGTGTGAACCATGAAGTAGTGAAGTGCTTGTCTATTGTAATGCTGGTGCAGCACTGCAGCAGCGGGGGGCTTTATGTAGGCCAGCCGAGGAAACATTACAAGGTAAAATAAAAAAAAAAGATTGTAAACCTAAATCAAAATGTGGGATTGGTGTCAAGGATCATAGAAAGCAAATCGAAATCCAAATTTGGCCTGGGTGTCAACGATCATAGAAAAAAATGTATATCTAAATCTAAATCTAAATCAATATTTTTATTTTCTTTATATTACTACTTCTGGGGCTGATTATAGACACGCCGCTGGATCAGATTCTACTACCAAAAAAACTCGCCCGATTTTTCCCATTCTAGATTCAGAGCTCAGCTTACAACTAAGGAGGCAGCACCGGCGAAGGAAGGAGTTAGATCTGCCACCACCACCTCAATCTCCGACCACGCAAGCCACCACCACCTCAATCTCCGGCCACCCAAGCCACCACCCTACTCCGGCAGTCCGGCCAGTGGAATGGAACAGCCATTGCCCGCACCCCACCTTTGTCCCTTCCTCAGCATGTCCACTAAACTTAAGCCAAGCAATTTGTTGGTTATGTTTCTTGCCAGGAACTACATCTCCATCCCCTACGGCCTCAGTGTGCTGTTCCGCATTGGCAAGGCCATCCTTGAAAATCTTTCTACAAACCTCGCATAAGTAAAGACAAAATTACAGTTACATGCTTTCTATAAACTGCAGTTACACACCACGTTCTGTGGAATCTACGGCAAATAAAAACAATCACCATCCTCAAACAAAAAAGTACATTTTAAGTCTGGAAAAAACTTGAACCAACAAATTTACATCAAGAAGAGACGGCAGGGCAGAAAAAAAAAAAGGAAAATATCGCAATGACAACATTCCTCCGCATACAAATATGAGCACAGAAACACATCGCCAAGGGGGTACACAGTCGCAACGAACGATACAAGTACAGTCTCTTTCAGCTACCACAACCCAAGCATTCCACCCAGAGTCACTCGTACATGGGACAAACTAGTGATACGGGACCGAAATAAGCAAACAAACAAAAATGTCTAGCATTAGGTTAGGTTGGTTTCCTCATGTTGCGGCCTGCCCTGATCACTTCGTCCACAAGCAATAGCTGCGAGGCAATGATGGGTCTACATCGGAAGAAAATTTGTAAGGTCAACACACAGCACAAAACAATTATACACTCTTTTTCAAGAATAAGCCTGGTCACATACCCGGAATTGATGATCTGGCGTTTCACGATGTAGTTGTCGTAGATGCCTTCCATCTCGGGGTCGACTGGTTCTCCAGAGTTATGGTTCAGTCCCACAACCAATCCACGATCATGCTCGTTCTGTCCGAAACATCAGATATTACTACACTTGTAAGTTTTGAAAAAGAGAAGGTAGCGACGAACATCTGTAATAAAACTAGTGAATTACTAGCGAATTTCCAAATAGAATAGTGCATCCACGTCAGCATCTCTTGTCATTTCTAGATAGACAGAACAGAGAAAGTGCATACCTCAAGAGCGACAATGACGTCTTGGGTATCTAAACCCGAATTCTCTGCTAGCGTCTTGGGTATAACAAGGAGAGCATCGGCAAATGCCTTCACCCCAAGTTGGGCTCGCTGTTGTTATTAGCATTCCAAGTTAGCAGCATACTGATGTTTCCACAGTACAAAAGAGCATGTAAATTGTCACTTACTCCTTTAACGGTTTTCTTCACATTGTCCATGAGATGCTTCCTAGCAGCCATCTCAAACGCTCCAGCACCCTACAGTTGACAAATGAAATAGAAAATATAAGATGAGAATGTGTTCTCAACTGGCCGACGGTCAACCAAGATCCAAAGCAAATAAGCAAGCTCCTCAAGAAATAAGACAGACCACAAGAATAATAAAAAAAGATGTTTTAAGGAACCGGTGGAATAGCACCTATGCCCAACAGAAAATAAATTAAGAGTAACAGAAAATCTAGACTAACATCAAAACTATTATCTCTGTATGAATTACGTAATAACTGACCCCATAAACAACTCAAGGAATACCTCAAAATAAGTCCCCAAGTTTTTCTTTGAGAAAAAATAAGTCAAGTTGAATGCACTAGGATAACACCCAAAGTGCATGTATATAATAGAATTACTATGCTGAAGTATATCATGAAGACCCCCGCACCACGTGAAAACTAGGAGATCCTAATCAGAGTAAATGACCTTCAGAAAATCCAGACCCGCATATATTTGGCAGAACCTCTGCTAATCAATATTCAAATGTGCATATTTAGCCAAACATTTATTTGGATGCTTTCTTGGGGATACAAATCATACCAGCACAACAGCTTCATCCTCAACTGTGTTCTTAACAGATCTAAGACCATCTCGAACAGCATCCTTAATTTGTGCAATGGTGTGGTCATTAGGTCCTGCAAATGTTGATTTATAGTGAGTTTACAACACAGGTAGTATTGGAGAAGATCATACTGTTTGTCGAGAATGAGCTAACCTTTAATCAATATAGTACAAGAGTGCGGATTTTTTACATTCTCCACAAATGTGTACTTCTCTTCTCCAAGAACATGCTCATAGACAAGCCCAGCCCAGCCAAGACAGTCTTCAGTCAAGTCATCGACTGAATTGATGGCTTCACCTCCACATGCTAGCACAAGTCTCTCCATGTTCCTCCTCTTCGCTCTTCGGAGAGCAATAATCTGCAGCACGCAAATTCTTGAGCTTAAAATGTAACAAGGTTCCCATGCAAAGACTTGTCACCGTTCAGTATTGATAACGTGCATGAATTCAAATCTGAATGAATTTAATGCATCGTCATCACTTGAAATATAAGGCGTCATGCTTAGGTCCGAGTATATAGGTACATACCATACATGCATGCCTCAGTTCTTTAAGTATTTCTATATGGGTTTAACTTGATATTAACTGAATGTTTTGTGGCTTATAGAGTGGCATTATGTATAATGTCAATCAACTTTCATGTTCCAAGATCATCTGGCGACATCACGACACATATTCTTAAACTAAACTGGAACCACAAACATATAAAGGTTGACCATGAAACAAGTCAGAATTAGTTACCCCTGCTCTAGCTAGGAGATCAAGGGATGGAGGATCAATGCCCTTTTGGTTGATCACCACAAAATTCTTGTCAGTTCCTGAGCAGACCTGCATGCCATGGAAACAGGTCAACAATAATCTCCAAACGAGAGAGAGAGAGAGAGAGAGAGAGAGAGAGAGAGAGAGAGAGAGAGAGAGAGAGAGAGAGAGGGAGAGACTAAGCAAATACCTTATTTTTCAATTCAATGATCTTCTTGACACGTTCATCAACTTGACGTCTCTCTGCAGAAACCATCTTTTCTCTTTGTTCCGCATTTGAGTAGAAGAATCCTGCATTTATTTCACTGAGAAACTGATGTATCAGTTAAACAGTTCCCTTCAGTGATGCATGTAAAACAGGAAATCTAAGTAGGTTTAAAGTCAGCATGTGCTACTAGTTGCCCCACAACATGCAAAAAATAACATAAGTTGACTAAAGCCATAATTCTATATTTTTGACAAACATAAAAGTAAGAACTTATATTTGGTGCAACCAACTTTTTTAAAAAAAAATCTGGTGATTAGTGAAACTAGAGTATGAAACAAAGCAATGTATGCAAAAGCATGCACCTTTTCTCGTATTCCAGTGATACATTAGCGGTCAGAATGTAACAATTCTCTGCCCTTCGCTTCATGTCAGGGTGCCGAGAACCATGGTCAAGGACCAGACCCTCAATCTACAAAAAGGCAACGAGAAGTAAGAGTTCTGATGTTACATTACAAGTAAGGTTCGTTTATTTGTGTGGCAAGGGCAACATACGCACAGAACTGAAACCTACAATAAACAGGTAGCCAGCTTCATAAGCTTGTGCCTTAAAATACATGTGAGCTATTTATCCAAAGGTCTATGATGTTCAGAAGGATGTTATATTGTGCAAAGATAAGAAGAAGAAATACCAGACGGGTGTCCACATCGAATTTGTGGCGCATATGCATTATTTCCACCATGAAAAGATCAATTGGTTCATCGCTTTGGCGGATGCATAGGACCTGTGGCAGGCACCATACAGAATATAGAGATAAGCTAAGCAATTTTATGGAATAAAAACCTTCATAGGAAGCACTATAGAAGAAATCCAACATTACCGCGTTTACAACAATATCAGTCAACTGATCAGCCAATCCTTCATACAGCTACAAAAATAGTGAATTTTGTGTGAGACATGGTACTTGAGAGAGAAAGTACATGTGTGCATTTGTTTACAATGAAAAATGATGAAATATAGTTCGATCACCTTTGTCCTAAGAGTTGTTCTTGCAACCATTTTCAAGATCTCCCTGTCAGGTTGATCACCCATAACAACTGGTGTCTTGAATGTCTCAAGAAATTCAAGAGTTGCTCTTTTGGCAACCTCAAAGCCATCCACCAAAAACCGTGGATGGGTACCTGCAAAAATAACAATTGGTTACTATGAACTTATCACAAGGAGCCAGCTACCATATGAACAGAAGGGGTTTCCCTCTAAGAGAGAGCACTGCAATTAAGGGTTACATTTTTTTCCAGGATTTAGAGCAGAAGGCCCATGTTTTTAAGGTTCATTTTGTGGTTCTGTTGTTTAGCAACCAACTGGGAAATGCATGTTCAGAGCACATTACTCTACAAAAAAATGCACATAATGATGCTACAAGAGTTAAATCTATCTTTAAAAGTAGTGAGAATTAGATTGTGTTACTCTCTATCTTCAGTTGGTTATCGATACAGCCAATTAGTTCTGCTACAGTCACATTAAAATATCTCAGGGATACCAGACCTAGAAACCATTAGCAGTAGCACAGGTCCATTATTATTTACCTTACTATTTGTGCAGGCACTTGCGTTCATATGTGAAGATTGCAAAAAAATGTACAGGTACTTCTTAATCTTAATCAACTAGATGTACTAAGGTAGAATACAAGCCCATGATGCCCAGAAGAAGAATACTGTAAAGATTAACACCAAGCAGTGCACAAGTGTATTGCCATAACATATTTGAAAAGGATAATCATATTTAGCAAGCCTAACAAATATATCTATGCAAACAGCAAATTTCATGTAACAACGATCAATCGACCAACTCATCAAGCAGACGAGACATATATGATGGAATAACAATACCTTCTTCGATGCATCGCTCGGACTGCTTCATAAGCTCCCCGATGAAAAGCACGGTGGATGTGGTACCATCGCCGCTCGAGTCATCCTGCGCCACGGCTGTCCTTGCAATCATGATTGCTGTCGGGTTCTGGATTTGCTGCGAGTGGCAAGACAACAACCTAAGAAACCTCAAAACGAGAGAGCGTCGAAAGGTCACTGGGAGCACATTCATACCATTTCTTTCAGGAGGGTGTTCCCATCCTTGGTCAGCTTGATGTCACCAGCTCCACCCACGAGCCTGTGCATCACAAATCAGAGACCGCCGGATTTTAGCAAATATTACTGTAGTAAATCTATCCATGAACCAGTAATTTTACACTTTATAAACAGCTCAACAGATCGACAATGACTAGCTAATTGTTACCAACCCCGGCTTAATCCAGTCACTTTAACACCAAACGGAGATCGTAAAGAGAAATAGCACCCTCCTCTAAAAGTTGGGAGATCACGAGACACTGGGAAGGAAAAGCGCAGATCAGCCAAACACCGCCCACCATTTCAACCCTACAGCAACATCAGCGGGGAACAGTCTACACCTCACAAGTGGCAGCCCTAGGTGGAGGCAGGGCACGCGGAGTAGACCTAGAGCGCTTGTGGTCCGCCTACAAGGTTGGGCGCATCTGGCGTCTAGGGGTAGCGGGGAGGGTTAGAGCGAGGGAGCTCGCGAGGGAGACACTTACATCTTGATGGTGCCCTTGGGGCCGAGGTTGGTGCAGAGCACCTCCTGGAGGCCCTTGGCGGCGTTGATGTTCATGTGCAGCGCCGCCGACTTGTTGAGCACCTCCGCGTTCTGGTTCAGCATGCGGATCGACATGGCGGCTGGACGGCGGCAGGGAGCGCCGCGGCGCGGTGGGTCGGATCGGAGCGAACGGCAGAGGGAAAGAAGGGGGAGATGGGAAGTGAGCGCACCGGACTAGGGTTTTGGGAGCTCTTAGCGTCGATACGTGCCTGCGCCGCGTGCCCTGGTCCGACAACGGGCTCGGCCCATTTGCATAAAAGATCTTGGATCGCTAGTCCACTTACGTTCCTTCCACTGATCTTCTCTTTCGGCCCATGTTCCTGACCACACAGCGAGCCATGTAACTTTATTAACAAATTTCACCTCCCCGCGTTGTTCCCAGCCCACTTCCGAACGAGAGATGCTAACCCCCGCAGGGTTGGCCCGCTTCCTAACCCTGCACGTTCATTCTTCTCTGTTCCTCTTCCTCGGCTAACCGCTGCCGCCGCTATGATTCCTGGATACAAATGCTCCCTATGCGACGCAAGGCTTCCTCACCATTAATTCTCCTGAAACTGCCCGATGAAGGCAGCATTCACCTCCAATCCACGATGCCCGTACCTCTCCCATTCCCACCAATTTTCTCAGGTTTAAGCAGCTCTTATACACCCATGTGCTCGCCACGCTTCCCCTCCCGTCCTCCCAATCCACGATGTGCCTCCGGCCCTCACAAATCACCTCGCTATCACATGTTCCTGCAAGGCCAAGAAGATCTAGGGCCGCTGCCAATCAGTCCCAACTTCTGATGCGTTGACTCCCACGTCAAAGAGGCATACACTGATCTACTCCATTCTTCCGTGCTGAAACTGCAGACCGGCGGCGGCGGGCAGCAGAATGTGGACGCGTGCAATCGATTGTACTACCAGAAACCACTAGCAGCTTGTGATGTCTGGGCCAAAGCAATTGGTCTAATATGTGTACGCTGATGGCAATGAGATATACGCAAAATAAATGCCCCTCCCACATGACCTGTAGGCGACTGAGGTATTCCTGATTTGCCTAATCTTCATCATCCCAGGGAGTCAAGAAAATCTGCCCGGAAAATTGAGGTATTAGTTACTGCTTTGCTTGAACTTTTAATCTCCAATCGATCACCTCTCGTGCAATTCTTGAGTTCTTTTTCGAGATATTAGGGAAACTAGACTAAGGATTGGATTCTCTGTATCTGCGCTGTTGTTCAGTATAAAATATTGCACTGCTGAAGTCCCATCATGCAATCGTTTACTTCGCTTTCCAGAGAAATCAGACTAAGAATTGGCATAACTGAGAGAACTACGATGTCGAACAAATCTCTCCTGCACTAGCTACACAAGTGGAGCATCCAACAATGCATTCAGCGGACCACACATTCCAACCTTAAAAATCCACCAAGTCCGCTTTATCTCAGGATTATTCATTGCCTCAGTCGGGTTCAGGAGATATGCTAGACTATATTGATGGAGTTTATTGCAAATATTTCTTCATGCATCACCAACACAGGGAATATATTTCTGGTTGGATAGCAACTCTTTCTGATCTGAAATGTGCTTGCGCTGATGAAGGTCTAATAACTGAAGTTGTCAACATTGTTAAGAATTGCACCTTTTATTCATTATTGCCAAAAATATAAGTAGCCTGGTGAGTACCTCCAACATCGCTTTCTATGAATTATCTGATATGTTTCTCAAATTTCGGTCTACAACTGTAGGCTGGTGAGATGTAACCTCACTGGTCTAAATGCTATCTTCAGTTGCTTCTTTTGTTTATACTACAGGGTTATATGGGCATATGCTAATTCTGTTTGGATTAAGGCCCTTTCCCTGTAAAACTTAAGAACTCCACTGTCTTGCCATTTGTCTTCTCTGCAAATGCTAACGATTTGACCTTCCATCTTTTCTACTCTTATTTTGGTACAAGCTTCTCCTACTTCTAACCCTTTCAACAATTTGTCATAAAAATTAGACATGGAGCAGCGCAAGGCTACTACAAATAAAGTTCATGTATAACTAATACGAATTGTTCTTGATAGATAATGATGAAGCATCTTGATTAATCATTTATACAAACTAGCCAAAGAATGGCGCGGCGGCACGCCGCGCCATGTCGTAGCAATGTGAGGAGAATCGAAAGAGCACTAATGTGGCATTATAGAGGACTACGGTTTAGACAATGAAGTAATGTATGTGATAAACAAAGTTATATAGAACTGCAACATCAAATGGTTCTGTCAGTTGAAATATTGCTGAACAGAAAAACATTTCCTGAAGTTATATTACTTTCATCAAATTCGTCCTCACTGCATGGTTGAAATAAATTGATGAGGACATATATCATCAGAACACTTACAGTCCACTAAACAATATTTATAACCGCAAATTACAAAGTTTTTGCATTATCTTGCCTTATTAGCGTCTCCAAGCTTGAAACATCATGGACACGCTTACTCAATCAAGACTATGATCCAGTGACTTGGCTCTGTCAAACCACGAGTGCCCTTCACATCTACTGCAGACAAGAGTACCAAAGACACATATCAATCACTACCAAAGCAGAGCAATGCTTCAAAGCATTTCTCCGATGCAAATTTATCAGCCGTCTCGGTATTTTGCCTGGTGTGACACATAATCAAAAAGATTATTCTCTATTGACGTAGCTGGAATAGAGTAAGAATCCTATCTCAATTATTATACTGGTAGATGTAAATATCTACTCATGAGTAAGAAGGAAGACAAATACACGAAGATTCAGTAGGCACAGTGCAAAACAATAAGCTTGTTTGTTTGTAGCCATGCAGCTCAATGTGTACCAAGCCATGGTACATTGCAACATATGATTCTAGTGCAAAAACAGCATGCAATGTCTGCAAACTATTTGGCTCTTTTCCTGCTTTCTTACATTTTGTAAAATCATGGAGAATTAAAAGGCAGTAAGGGTTGAACTATGTGAATCCAAGAAGATATATATACACAAGAAATGTGGAGGTCGTGTATTGTTAATCTGAGGTCTAATCACGGTACCTGAAGGCTTCTAGGTATATGGAAAATTTACCTGATTCACGTTTGTTAAGTACGGGGATGAACAACTTAAGTTACAGAAATGTTCAGGGGAACGGAATGTGAAATTCACTATATGCATACATAACAGTAACATTACATCTATGCAATCTAAGATCTGGAACTTAAATCCGATGAATAAAACTAACCAAGGAGTAGGGAAGAAGGAGGGACTTACTCTACCAGGGCATACCTCAATAATCGATGTGAAATCAAAGATTACCAAATGCAAGACACTGAGGCTTTATAAGTTATCTGTTCCTTCAAAGAAATATAAAGGGATGGTTGATTCACTACCTTGCAAGGACTTGTAATGCAAATAGAATCTATACTAATTAGGAGTTCCACTGACGCATGTATAGGGATGAGAGCAGAGAGGTGCCACAATCATTGGCAATTTTAGTTTTACCCTCGAACCTACAGGCATGCCAACTCCTCACACGAAAATACATTCTCTAGTGTAAAGCAAATCCATTTCAATAGCTATAGCCGGTGCAGAACACATTTGGTATAATTTCAGTGGCAAATGATAATACATCTACTAAAGAAGTAAGTAGAAAATATCCAGACATATAAATCCAGATTTGCAATGAACAACTGAACATACTCCAGCAGTTTCCATGAGACATCAAGAAGCCAAGCTGCGACAAAAAGAAAGCACCCCATGGCGTAAAGTAATACACAGAAGCATTTTTTTCATTACCATAATTTCTAAAAACATTTGTTAATGAGAATGGGCATACATGGCCACACTGTTCAGGTCCAAGAAACTACATGTACCTAAGACTGGAAATTACCTAAATTACTATCTAGAACGTTTACATATAGTATGCATATCTCATGCACATCTATCAGCACTTATGTCACTGTATTCACAAGAAAATCAGTATGCATAGTTATTTTGTACTTCCACACATTTATTAACCTGCAAATCACCTTTAATCTGGAAACATGAACACCAAGACTAAGAAGAATATAAATCACAAATGTAATATTTGGCCTTAAGAGTGCACAGGACTAAGGACGGAAAGTGCTTTAAATCATAAGTCGAATATTTGGCATTTATAAAGCCTCAGGAGGCCTATAGCTCAGTAAGCCTCGTGATGAGGCGCTAAAAGCATATATAATAGCCGTTGTATAATAGTTTTTTATTTAAAAAAGGCATGTACAATAGCCGTTGTATAATAGTTTTTGGTTGTGAGCAAAAAAAAAAATCTACAACACGACCTACACTGTTTGGTGATGGCACATAGCCCGATAGTTATCTGGCCTCAACTGAAAAATTAAGTTAACTTCTCTATCTGAGAGCTATCTCTGATACCAACAAAACAGAAACAACAAGGTTAGTACAGAAATGAGCATCTTGGGACGTGTACAGTGAAGAGTTAATTGACTGACGGAATAAAAATATTATGTCAGTATTGTATGAACCCCTAGGATGCTGACATGGAACCAAAGAATTGTACAGAAACTAATAGTAATACGAAGTGCATTGCCTTGTAATAAACAACATTTCAGTAAAATAAGATCACAAGGTCAAATAAAACTTGTTGGCAAATCCAAGTCTGGCCAGAAAATTTTACAAAGCTTCCGCTTACACATCAACAGTACAGAATTTTCAAAGAGAGACAAATCGGCGTAAAAATGGATATAGTGACTACCTCTGTATCATTCCCTTATTACACATCAATATTGTAATCTAATCATGTTGTTGATGTGATGAGAGCTTTCTTCCTTTTTAGCATTTGTGTCCTCTAGGCTACTATAACTGTAAAGAAGGCAGATGCATGCAGATTAACACCGAAGAATCCTAAAGAAAAATATGGCCTGGTGCAGCAAATAAAATGTGGCAAACCAGAACCAGGTACATATGCATGCTCACTTGTTATCAAGCAAGAATCCCATGGCTGGACGAAGCTCACGGTTGGCCCGTCGAAATACTACCCTGGAGATGTCGTCTTGACCTGAAAAAAGGAACTATGAAACCTGAACCTTGTTACCAAATTTTCACCAAAATGCAAGCAAAAATCCAGAGTAGAGCATCAGGAGATGAATGCCACCGACCTTGAACTCGACATGGTGCTAGCTGTTGTTCACCACCTTGAGATTGGAATAGCACGGCTTACCCAGCTCAACTAAGCATAAGCTTTCGACACACAGGAAAACGATGCAAGTTCAGTTAACCACTTTGTTTGCAGAAGTTTAAGGGGAATCTTAGGAACTCGTTGTAACATACACAGGATGGTGAGGTCGTCCAGGTAAACAGAGATCAGCGTCCCACCTCCCCCAATTGAAATGCTTGTTACCACATGCGGAGAAGAAGCCACCATATGCATCAATTGCTGCATTGGAAGAAACAGAGAGGAGTCAAACAGCACATCATTAGTCACCATAAATAGTAGTAGAATTTGACAAGTACATTTTGCTTTAGTGAAAGATGATATTTATTTGCCATCCGAACTTTAATAGCTCTATGGAGTATCTACATCATTATTTACCAATTATGTATCCATCGCTGCAATTATGCAACTAAATTCGTAGCACAAACACATGTAAGTATGCCACCGGGGTGACAGCCTGATGCATCAAACCAATATTTCTGCGTGGCATATACATATCATGCAAAGCATCAGCAAAATCTGTAATCAAGCATATAGTGATGATAATTCTAATAAGAGCTCGTTTGGTAACCATCAAATGAAATGAATTCATTAGGTCATTTCATTTTGAAGAACTGAAATTCCAATTCTGAAACTCATGTTTAGCAACCATGCATATGGAATTGTGAAATTATTTTCTGAACTTGTTTTGCTGCCATTTTTGTATGAATCCATTATCGATCAATTTTGGCTTACAACTGACATTGTTGGTTAAATGAAAATATATCTACCATTTTAATTTTTCACGAAAATATTTGAGTAGCTCACAGAACTCATCAGTCATCAAGACCCCTGTCACGAAAATACAGAGAATATTCAATGTGCCTCCCAGATGAAAATGTTGGTCCCTACACTCTGTCTGTTATCCTTTGCCTCCCAGTAATCATCTCCCCATCATCAAGTGTTAAACTTCTTATTGCTTGAGAATTTCAATCTCAAATAATACAACCAATATAGTACGCTTTTCTGAGTCGAATCTTCAGAGATTCAAATTGGACAGAGAATGAGTTAATTACCTCGAGGTAGATGTTCAGTGCCTTTTACACACGTTGCAGCAGCCCCTCGCCGAGTCGGGTAGGCTCTTGGTGATGGCGAGGAACCTAGAAACACCTAGCCCATTGTCCGGCGAGTTCTCCGCGAGGTACTTGCCCACCAACCTTCCCACCTTCCTCATCTTCTCTGACGATGCGACCCACAACACCCAGAAGAGGCCTTGGCAGGAAACAACGCCGCGCCGTGCACGACCGTATTGGCCAGGCCTGCGAGGCATCTCAGGTCGTCAGCCTTGTGGCTGTGGAGGTAGTGCAGCAGGAACCACGTCGGCGTCAGGTTCTTGTTCTCGGCACCGTAGCTGCTGATCGCCCGCATCGCCTTCTCGACGGTGCGCAGGGACATGGACGCAATGTCGTTGATTCACCCGCTCCATGGACAGATGGTCACCGCTCGAACTCGTCATCCATCTGCAACTCAAGGAGTTGATTAACTAATCCCCACATGGAAGTTGTCAAAAAAATCCCCTCACGGAAGTTGTCAAAAGAAATCCCCACACGAAATCCTAATAGGGCAACAAAATCAACATACTTGTTGGCGATGGAGATTGCGAATATTTGCGGCGATGGTGAGGCAGCTCATGGCAAGCAGCCATGGTGCTCAAGGTTTGTGCTCGAAATGCGCTGAACCATGGATCCGCCGACGCCCATCACCGTAAAAAGCTTGCCCTCCAGCGGGACCTATAGGGCGGCGCTGGGAGGTCTAGCCACCCATGACCGCGAACAGCTCGTCCTCTGACGGAGTCCGGCGGTGCTAGGAGGTCCGTCCGGCGCGTCGGCCGTGGAGGAGCCACGCAGAGCTGAAGGTCGGCAGATAAGGAGTAGTGCCAGCCCTTCCATCGGTTGCTGTCAAGAGAAAAAAAATCGGATCGACGCCACCAGATCAAACCAAGGAAACAATCAAGAAAAGAACCAGGAGCCGCAACACCAGATCAGAATCCGACCCTTACCATGGATGTCGGCCACGGAGGAGCTCGGCTAGGGAATCTTGCAGCCGGGGAGAGCTCGGGCGGCGAAAATCGTGTAGGACACTGCGCTCCACATCGCTATCCGACTCCTTGACCACATGGTGCCGAATCTCCATTAGCCGCCGATCTTGAGCGTATCCACTTAAATACGCCGCCTCCTCTCCGAGCACGACCTCTCCACTTCTCCTTTAGTGCACCGACGTCGGCCGGAGTAGCTCATGGGGACAGCCAACCAAGAACACGAAAAGCGGGATAGGAAGAGATCGGAAGAGACCCGGTGGAGGTGGGTGAAAAATAAGGATTAATGGAGAAAGAGAAGAAGAAACAAGAAGAAAATACACAAGATTGTGCACGCGTCGGGCATGAAGACAGGGCACATGGTTGCAGAGATTGTATCACCGCTTTGACCATCGGCAGAAAACTGGGCCATGCCTTTCCTAGCATCTATCAGCTACGGTCACACAAAAATAGCACCAGCTAGGAATCACAGACCACGGAGCAAATGGTACACAGCACCAACAACGTACTCAAGAAATTAGCAGTGAAAATCAAACCACAAAAGCACCTACGTGTCAAGCCAGTATTAATCCGAAATGTAATCCAAAATTAGGAGAAAAATCGAAGTAGTTAAGCTTTAATATAGTAGTTATGACACCACTATCATATACGGTCTGTTAACTATTTATCTGTTTCTTCTATTTTATAGTGCAAGAAATCACCGAAATGACTATAAGTACCATATGATTGTTTTCTGATATGTTGCCCTCTGGTGTTAGGAAAAGCAAACAATATTAATTGCAAAGATGCTCAATACTCTTGACGATATAGTAATGCAAATTTTAGAATTGATAGTGTCATACTTTTTACTTCGTGGCATTTTTTACTTCAATGTTTGTGTCAAATAAATATACGAGATGGGTTACCCCGTTGGTTAGTACATACTTATCCAGAGGATTCTAGGAAGGCTTTGTTTCGTAGCCTCAAATATACAATACAATGATTCTCCACTTATGTTTCTTTTTTCATTCATTTTTCCTATTCATGGGCTTCTCATTAGAGGATATTTAATTTTCAGAATATGTGCCGCAGCAACGCGCGGGGCATCATCTAGTTTTATTTATGTTCGCTTGCAGCCTCATTACCTTTTATCTAAAGAAATGCGGTCCAAATTTAAGAAACTAATACTCCCTCCGGCTATAAATAGATGTTTCAGGTTTATCTAAATCTGGATGTATGTAGATATTAAATAGCATCTAGATAGATCCATATTTAGATAAAACTCAGACGTGTATTTATGTATAGTAGTATTTAACATTCTGATTGCATTTTCTGGTGCAAGATATTCTGACTATAGTTGTCCCCCCCCCCCTCGTCTTCTCTCTCCAGTCCCTTTTCTTGAGAGTCACCAGGCTTCCCCCCGACTCCTCTCCCTCTCCCCTCCGGCGGCCTAGCCGGCCGGAGGCGGCGGGAGAGAGGAGACCGACCCCATGTACAGAGTAGTCTAGGTTCTGGTATGGTAGGTTGTATGGCGTTATGCCGGTTTGGCGTCCTGCCGTGTATCCGGAGGTTCTGGTGGCCGGAGCTTTCGAGCTGCTCCTGCTTGCCGGGTGGAGGTCTCCCTGCCCGTGTTGCTCTGCTGGTTGGAGCCGAAGATGGATGGGGCGATTTCTTCTGCACCTCCCCCCAATAAGCTCGCCGGAGCTCTCCTTAGAGCCGTTCTTCCTAGATCCAACGGCCATGGTGGTGGGTGATACGTCTCCAACGTATCCATAATTTCTGTTGTTCCATGCTTGTTTTATGACAATACTTACATATTTTGCTTGCACTTTATGATGATTTCATGCATTTTCCGGAACTAACCTATTAACAAGATGCCACAGTGCCAGTTCTCGTTTTCTCGCTGTTTTTGGTTCCGGAAAGGCTGTTCGGGCAATATTCTCGGAATTCGACGAAACGAAGACCAAACCTCCTATTTTTCCCGGAAGCATCCAGAACACCGAAGAAGAGTCGGAGAGGGGCCGGAGGGCCACCACACCATAGGGCGGCGCGGCCTGGCCCGGGCCCGCGCCGGCCGTGGTGTGGCGCCCCGTGTGCCCCCTCGCGCCGCCTCTTCGCCTATAAAATCCCTTTCGACCTAAAAACACCGTAACTCTTGACGAAACTCCAGAAAGACTCCAGGGGCGCCGCCGCCATCGCGAAACTCCAATTCGGGGGACAGAAGTCGCACCCTGCCGGGGCGGGGAAGTGCCCCCGGAAGCCATCTCCATCAACGCCATCGCCTCCATCATGCTCCGTGAGTAGTTCCCCCATGGACTACGGGTTCTAGCTGTAGCTAGTTGGTATTCTCTCCCCCATGTACTTCAATACAATGATCTCATGAGCTGCCTTACATGATTGAGATTCATCTGATGTAATCGGTGTTGTGTTTGTCGGGATCCGATGGATTGTTACGTTATGATTGTCTATCTACAAAGTTTATGAAGTTATTGTTGCTGCAATCTTGTTATGCTTAATGCTTGTCACTAGGGCCCGAGTGGCATGATCTTAGATTTGAGCTCTACACTTATTGCTTAGATTGTATCTACAAGTTGTATGCACATGTCACTGTCCGGAACCAAAGGCCCCGAAGTGACAGAAATCGGGACAACCGGAGGGGGTGGTAGTGATGTGAGGATCACATGTTTTCACGGAGTGTTAATGCTTTGCTCCGGTACTCTATTAAAAGGAGTAACTTAATATCCAGTAGTTTCCCTTGAGGCCCGGCTGCCACCGGCTGGTAGGACAAAAGATGTTGTGCAAGTTTCTCATTGCGAGCACGTACGACTATTATTGGAAAACATGCCTACATGATTAATGATCTTGATATTCTGTCTTAATGCTATTTCAATCCTATCAATTGCCCGATCGTAATTTGTTCACCCAACACTTGTTATTGGAGAGTTACCACTAGTGTAGATAGCTGGGAACCCCGGTCCATCTTTCATCATCATATACTCGTTCTACATGTCAAGCTGTTTTCGGTGTCATTGCTCTCATATTACTATTACTGCTGCTGTGTTACTTGTTACTATTGCTCTCATATCACCGCTACTTTCACATCACCCTCGTTACTAGTGCTTTTCCAGGTGCAGCTGAATTGACAACTCGGTTGTTAAGGCTTATAAGTATTCTTTACCTCCCCTTGTGTCGAATCAATAAATTGGGTTTTACTTCCCTCGAAGACTGTTGCGATCCCCTATACTTGTGGGTCAGCAAGACTATTTTCTGGCGCCGTTGCCGGGGAGGCATAGCTCTACTCATAAGTTCACCTGGGGAGTACACTCCACCTCTCTCTCTATTTTATTTTATTTTGTTTTGCTTAATTTACTTTTGTCTAGTTTATTTGTGCTTAGTTTATTTCTGTCTAGTATTAGTTTGCTTAGTTTACTTTTGTCTAGTTTATTTCAGTTTTGTTTTACTTTCCTCATATACCCAAAAATCCATAAAAATTTGAAAAACCAAAAAATTAAAAGCTGTTGTTATGGGAGAACCAACAACCTACTTGGAGCTTATAGAATGTTATAATTGTTATAGAGAATCAAGAACTGGTAAAATAATGAGTGCTATGATAGAAAAATTGAATACAATTGCTGAAATCTTGCTTGAATGCCATAATATAAACTGTTGCTCTCAACAGGATACTAAACATCTTAAATTTCAATGTGGCTTTAGTGAGGAATTTTTAATTAAGAACTATAATCGGAATTGCTATATTCATTATGGGTTCGAAGAGGTAGAACAATTTGTCTTGTTTATGGGAGCCTCCGAGATAGAATCCTTCATGGTTGAGAATTATGAAACTTGTGTTGTTTGTAAGGGCCTTAAAGATTATGTCTCTACTATCCTTAATTCTTGCATAGAATGCTACGGTAGGAATCCTTATATCCTTGATTATAAAGAGAGACACATTAATGCACAAGAATGCACTCACAATTTGCGAGGAACCGATGGAAGAAGAAATTGATGAACCTGAAAGCTCATTGGATGAAAAAGAGGAGGAAATTGATGAACCTGAACGCTCATTGGATGAAAAAGAAGAGGAGAGTGATGAACAAAAGGAGGAAGAATGGATTAGCTACCCATGCCAATCTTCTAATGAGAGTAACTCTTTATCTCTTACACTATTTGATTGTCCTCCATGCTTACCGGAAGAGGTTGAATGTTATGTTCCTGTGGATTCTCTTGAAATAGTACCTATGAGTAATACTTGTGAGAATGATTATGCTACTGTTATATATGATAATCCATGCTACTTTGATAAATCTTATGATAATGCTTTGTTTGTGCTCGATGTCGAAATGCATGGTACTAAAGAATTTTGTTTGGCAAATGTTTATGATAAAGCTCTAGATGATGGTCCTATGTTATTTGATAATATTAATTGTACTACTAATGAAAATGGGATTGGAGATTTCTTGACTTATTCTATGAGTCCCATATCTATTGAGATTGATCACCTACCTTGTTATATTATTAATAAAAGTAAGTTTGAAAGTTTTAATTCCACTATTCTTGAACTTGATAAAAATTATGTGTTTGGAAATCATGAAAAGTATGCTGCATGTGATAGCTATATTGTTGAGTTTGTTCATGAAGCTACTGAAAATTATTATGAGAGAGGAAAATATGGTTGTAGAAATTTGCATGGTACTAAAACACCTCTCTATGTGCTTAAAATTTTGAAGTTATTCTTGTTTTATCTTCTTATGCTTGTCACCTTGTTCTTCATGAATATATTTGTGTACAAGATTCCTATGCATAGGAAGCATGTTAGGATTAAACTTGTTTTAGATTTGCCTCTTGATGCTCTCTTTTGCTTCGAATGCTATTTCTTGCGAGTGCATCATCGAAACTGCTGAGCCCATCTTAATGGCTATAAAGAAAGCAACTTCTTGGGAGATAACCCATGTGTTATTTTGCTACAGTACTTTGTTTTATATTTGTGTCTTGGAAGTTGTTTACTACTGTAGCAACCTCTCCTTATCTTAGTTTTGTGTTTTGTTGTGCCAAGTGAAGCCTCTAATCGAAGGTTGATACTAGATTTGGATTATTGCGCAGAAACAGATTTCTTTCTTTGTCACGAATCTGGGTCTAATTCTCTGTAGGTAACTCAGAAAATTATGCCAATTTACGTGAGTGATCCTCAGATATGTACGCAACTTTCTTTAGTTTTGAGTTTTCTGATTTGAGCAACGGAAGTATTTTATTAAAATTCGTCTTTACTGGCTGTTCTGTTTTGGCAGATTCTGTCTCCGTTTTTTGCATTGTCTCTTGTGGACTTTAAGCGAGGTTTTCTAGACGTAGAGAGCTGTAGCTAATGTTTTATTGAGTTCTTGCAATGTGCCACTACAGGACCAAGATGGATTCAAATTTTTTGAGTACTAACCCCTCTAATGAAGTTTATGAGAAGTTTGGTGTGAAAGAAGTTTTCAAGGGTCAAGAGAGGAGGATGATATATGATCGAGAAGAGTGAAAAGTCTAAGCTTGGGGATGCCCCCGTGGTTCATCCCTGCATATTTCAAGAAGACTCAAGCGTCTAAGCTTGGGGAAGCCCAAGGCATCCCCTTCTTCATCAACTTATCAGGTTTCTTCTATTGAAACTATATTTTTATTCGGTCACATCTTATGTGCTTTACTTGGAGCGTCTGTATGTTTTATTTTTGTTTATGTTTGAATAAGATCGGATCCTAGCAATCCTTGTGTGGGAGAGATACACGCTCCGCTTTTTCATATGAACACTCGTGTTCTTCGTTTTACTTTTAATGTTCAATGATAAAAGTTGGAAGCTATTGCACTTATTTATATTTGGTTGGAAAAAGAAAATGCCCCATATGTCTTGGATAATTTGACACTTGGCAATTGTTTTGAGCTCTCAAATAGATCATTATTAAGTTTTTTCATGTAGTCTAAGCCTATTAGTGGAGAACTACTGTAGAGCTTGTTGAAATTGGTTTGCATAATTGGTCTCTCTTAAGGTCTAGATATTTTCTAGTAAAAGTGTTTGAGCAACAAGGAAGACGGTGTAGAGTATTATAATGCTTGCAATATGTTCTTATGTAAGTTTTGCTGTACCGGTTCATACTTGTGTTTGCTTCAAATAGCCTTGCTAGCCTAAGCCTTGTATCGAGAGGGAATACTTCTCATGCATCCAAAATACTTGAGCCAACCATTATGCCATTTGTGTCCACCATACCTACCTACTATGTGGTATTTCCTGCCATTCCAAAGTAAATTGCTTGAGTGCTACCTTTAAACAATTCAAAATTTATTACCTCCGATTTGTGTCAATGTTTTATAGCTCATGAGGAAGTATGTGGTGTTTATCTTTCAATCTTGTTGGGCAACTTTCACCAATGGACTAGTGGCTTCATCCGCTTATCCAATAATTTTGCAAAAAGAGCTGGCAATGGGATTCCCAGTCCCAAATTAATTAACAAAAATAGACACTCCTCCATGGTATGTGATTGTTGGACGGCACCCGAAGTATTCGGTTAGCCATGGCTTGTGTAAGCAAAGGTTGGGGGGAGTGTCATCATCATAATAAAACTAAAATAAAAGGGCACTCCTTCATGGTATGAGATTGTTGGCGGGCACCCGAGGATTCGGTTAGCCATGGTTTGTGAAAGAAAGGTTGGAAGGAGTGCCACCCAAAAATAAAAATAATTCATGGGAGCCGCTCTTGAAGGTTTGTCTAGCAAGGGGGTTAGAGTGCCCACTACCATTCGTTGACAACAACAAACACCTCTCAAAACTTTACTTTATGCTCTCTATATGTTTTCAAAACCAAAGCTCTAGCACAAATATAGCAATCGATGCTTTCCTCTTTGAAGGGCCATTCTTTTACTTTATGTTGAGTCGGTTTACCTACTTCCTTCCATCTTAGAAGCAAACACTTGTGTCAACTGTGCATTGATTCTTACATACTTGCATATTTGCATTCATCATATTACTTTGTGTTGACAATTACCCATGAGATATGCATGTTACAAGTTGAAAGCAATCGCTGAAACTTATATCTTCCTTTGTGTTGCTTCGATGCCGTTACTTTGAACTTATTGCTTTATGAGTTAACTCTTATGCAAGACTTTTGATACTAGTCTTGAAAGTACTCTTCATGAAAAGTTTTGCTATATGTTATCTATTTGTTAGCAACTATAGATCATTGCCTTGAGTCACTTCATTCATTTCATATGCTTTGTAATAGTATGATCAATGTTATGTAAGTAGCATGTCACTACGAAATTATTCTTTTTATCGTTTACCTGCTCGGGACGAGCGAGAACTAAGCTTGGGGATGCTTGATACGTCTCCAACGTATCCATAATTTATGTTGTTCCATGCTTGTTTTATGACAATACTTACATGTTTTGCTTGCACTTTATGATGATTTCATGCATTTTCCGGAACTAACCTATTAACAAGATGCCACAGTGCCAGTTCTCGTTTTCTCGCTGTTTTTGGTTCCAGTAAAGGCTCGTTCGGGCAATATTCTCGGAATTCGACGAAACGAAGACCAAACCTCCTATTTTTCCCGGAAGCATCCAGAACACCGAAGAAGAGTCGGAGAGGGGCCGGAGGGCCACCACACCATAGGGCGGCGCGGCCTGGCCCGGGCCCGCGCCGGCTCGTGGTGTGGCGCCCTGAGTGCCCCCCTGCGCCGCCTCTTCGCCTATAAAATCCCTTTCGACCTAAAAACACCGTAACTCTTGACGAAACTCCGGGGCGCCGCCGCCATCGCGAAACTCCAATTCGGGGACGAAGTCTCCGTCCCGGCACCTCGCCGGGCGGGGAAGTGCCCCGGAAGCCATCTCCATCAACGCCATCGCCTCCATCATGCTCCGTGAGTAGTTCCCCCATGGACTACGGGTTCTAGCCGTAGCTAGTTGGTATTCTCTCCCCCATGTACTTCAATACAATGATCTCATGAGCTGCCTTACATGATTGAGATTCATCCGATGTAATCGGTGTTGTGTTTGTCGGGATCCGATGGATTGTTACGTTATGATTGTCTATCTACAAAGTTTATGAAGTTATTGTTGCTTGCAATCTTGTTATGCTTAATGCTTGTCACTAGGGCCCGAGTGGCATGATCTTAGATTTGAGCTCTACACTTATTGCTTAGATTGTATCTACAAGTTGTATGCACATGTCACTGTCCGGAACCAAAGGCCCCGAAGTGACAGAAATCGGGACAACCGGAGGAGATGGTAGTGATGTGAGGATCACATGTTTTCACGGAGTGTTAATGGCTCCGGTACTCTATTAAAAGGAGTAACTTAATATCCAGTAGTTTCCCTTGAGGCCCGGCTGCCACCGGCTGGTAGGACAAAAGATGTTGTGCAAGTTTCTCATTGCGAGCACGTACGACTATTATTGGAAAACATGCCTACATGATTAATGATCTTGATATTCTTGTCTTAATGCTATTTCAATCCTATCAATTGCCCGATCGTAATTTGTTCACCCAACACTTGTTATTGGAGAGTTACCACTAGTGTAGATAGCTGGGAACCCCGGTCCATCTTTCATCATCATATACTCGTTCTACATGTCAACTCGTTTTCTGGTGCCATTGCTCTCATATTACTATTATTGCTCGTCGTGTTACTCGTTACTATTGCTCTCATATCATCTGCTACTTTCACATCACCCCTGTTACTAGTGCTTTTCCAGGTGCAGCTGAATTGACAACTCAGTTGTTAAGGCTTATAAGTATTCTTTACCTCCCCTTGTGTCGAATCAATAAATTGGGTTTTACTTCCCTCGAAGACTGTTGCGATCCCCTATACTTGTGGGTCATCAGTGGGCGGCGACGGGAGACAGCCAGATCTGGAGTTCCAAGGGTGTTCCTCGAAGCTTCTTCAGGCGAAGAGCATCAGCAACGACGAGGTTGCGCCGCTACTACGTCTGGCCAATTGGGCCTCTTCGCACCTTGGAGCTTGATGCTTCAATGGATCTTCTTCCTCCAGGCCAGAGAGCCACAACGGAGGATCTACTTCGACCTCAGCACGGCAACGCACGCCGACCTCACCCCAAGTGGTTTCGTCTCCGGTGACGTTCTCGGCGGCCGGGGCATCGAGGTTCAGATGACGCGTCGGTGGAGAAGGACCCGATCGCTTTTTCGGTTTTCCTCTAGGGTCCTTTTTTCAATTTGCGAGGGCCATGCTGTAACTTTTTTCACTTTTAGGGTTCTCTGTGTAAGTTGTACCCACCGCTATAAATGAAGTTTCTGGTCCGTCTGGACCCAACCCCTGTTCAAAAAAAAAAATTGCATTGCATGCATGACTTCTGTATTTGAAATCTCAAAGTTTCTGATTGGAGAATCGTCTCAAGAAGATGAGGAAGCAATCCTAGACTAGTATCACGCTGCACTAGGGCTGTGATTGCCGTGTTGAGAATAGAATCTACACCCTAGAACAACTATATTTTAACACGCTTGATATACAATCAATGATGTTTTTCTTGCTCCTCTCAACCGGTGATATTTTTCAATTTCTTATCATTCAATTTCCATAGATGTTTAACATGGTTTTTTATACAACTTTTATCAGCACAAATCGTAATGACTACATCTTCAAGGCTATCCAACCCAACCTCTTCCGCTGCGGGAAAAATTCAAGCAAAAAAATGACGCTGCTCCTTTATAAACCAACCAGAAAGTCCTATGGTGGCCTGGAAGATTGGATATCTTCCTTTGTATAGCTTTGTAAAGTACGGCTGCTGTAGTATAGTTTATTTTTCTCTTCTGCTCTCCAGCTCCTGTTGTGTATTCCCTCCATCTCGATTTAACAGGCGTGCATCTAGTTTAAGATAAAATTTAAACATTAATTAATTAATAAAATATAAATTATACGTCTACGAAATCTATACTATTAGATTTGTATTCAAAAAAGTTTCGATTAATAGAACTTTTTTAACATATATCATACTGTTGCGGTCAGAAACCCACCGGCGAGCAGCGACGGGCAACACAGTAGAGCCGGGAGGCTCCCAGAACTGCGGCTGGCCCTGGTCCCTCAAGCGACGGCCCGCAAAGACTCGGCACGCACGTCCGATGCTGGTGCAAGGACGTGTCACCTGACCTATACCTGGTCAGGAAGCTGTTGGATTTGCCTCGCTTAGTTTCCTGCATGGCATACACGTAAACATTAAATACGAGCCTCGATCGGCTCTCATGTTGTCCTGTGAATCGGCTCAAGGAGCCGATCCACCCATGATCCGTACGAGGTGTACGATCAGATGGTGGTCCTGCTTGATCAATATAAAGCTAAAACGACCTACGACGATTTAGGATTTTCACCACATAATCGGAACATCCTACGCGTGATTGAGCCTGGCGGCCACGCACGGTGATCATAAACCGACCCTAGACAAGGTCTAAAAACCAACATGAAGTTGATCCCCGGAACATCCTGTCTAGGGCTAGCAAACTACACCCTACGTGCCACTGGATCCTTCAACCCGTTTGTAAGGCCTAACTATGCAGATATTAAACTAATCCTTGAAGAACAAGGAGCAATCATAACGGATCAGATCTACTAAATAATGATCAAGCGGGGTGCCTCCCTTACACCTAAGATAGGTGTAAGGGCGGCTAGACGTCTAAGGGTTGCACGGACGAAAGCATATGATACGATGAAGCAATGCTAACCCTAACACGTCTACGATAACTACGTTGCTCGCCATCAACAAGGCTTCAGCACGAGCAACGCATGGATAGCGAATAAACGAGTACTGCCTAGATCGCAAGATGCGATCTAGGCAGCATGATGCTCCCGGAAGAAACCCTCGAGACAAGGGAGTTGGCGATGCGCCTAGATTGGTTTGTGGTGAACGTGATTGTTGTTTATTTCATAAACCCTAGATACATATTTATAGTCCGTAGACTTTCTAACGTGGGAATGATCCCAACCGTGCACGAGCCAAATTCTATCTAACTGACACGTATCCTACTATATTTACAGATACACGGGCAAACTAGCCCAAACTTTGCATATAAGGCCGATTCATGTATTCCTTCCATGTATATTCCTCAAGCCCATCTTTAATCGCGGCCCACCTCTGATCCGGTCAAATTCTGGTGATAACACATGCCCCCCTGGTTTTGGAAATGATAATTCCAAAATCACTCTGCTTTTCCTTCATCGGGTCATGTCGTGGTGTCTTGTCTCCTCGATTTCATCACCAATCTAAAAAACCCCTCTTATTAATGAAGGAGTGCTTTCATTTAATTTTGCTGATAGTCAAAGTCAAACACTCCCCGAAAGAGCCGATGGCATCACATCAGTCTCCACGATAAAACAAGAGTAAGGCCAACCTAATTGCTCCTCCAAACGGTAACCTGCGACCTCCGTCTGAGAAAGCAAACTCAGATCCCCAAATCGCCGCCCAAGCAGCTCCACGAATCTCAGATCTCAACCGCGCCGTCCCAATTCCTCAGCGCATCAAATGGCGGAATCATCCAACGCCAACGCCATGGTCTCTGGTCTGCAGGTAATCCTCAACCGCCTCTTCGCCATTCGAATCAATGTTAGGATTAAACAGCAAACACCTGAATTAATGCCTTATTCCGTTATCAATTTTAGGTTTCACACATCCTGCTGCCGCACCCTTCTCTCCCAAACTCTATGTGTCTTGGCCCCCGTTCTTCCGAGAGTCCCACTCACCTAATCTCATGCGAGGCCAATAGAATCCCCTTCGTGAACCAGAATTTAGATCCGACTTCCGGGCCGACCGCTCGCGAGCCCGGCCTAATCCTCCCGAAGGTTGGGTGGCATGGTACGAGTAGAGTGTCTAAAACACACTATGCTACCCGGGACACGATAGGGATAGCCGATGCCTTGTCATTATCATTGTCTCCTCTTGAAAAGAATGAGAACATCCTGAAAACCATCGGCTACTTTTGGTCTGATGCACTGAATTGCTTCATGTTCGGCCATGGCCCCATGACGCCAACTCTGCTGGACGTGGCCATGATCACAGGCCTGGACATTGCATCCCCAAGCCCCTCTGCCTTTAAATTGCCAAAGGTCCCTTTCACCCTTTCCTCTAAAACGAGTGTACAAGCTGGGGCGCCTACCTCAGGCGTTATATGAAAACCAAAGGCCATGTGACAGAAAGAGAGCACACAGCCTTCTTGAACTTCTGGCTGGAGCACTTCATATTTTGTGGTCCTTCACTCGCCCCAACCAAGAATTACCTTTCCCTGGCCTATGAGCTCGCCAAAGGTACTCAACTTGGCCTCGGAAAACTGCTCCTTGGAGAGGTCTATCGATCTCTTCAACTGATGTCCGTCAAATTGTTCTCCCAAAAGACAGTTAAAACAGGAGGCCCCTGGTGGTTTATTCAGTTATGGGCTCAGCTCTACTTTCAAAACCAGATTCCAAACTTCCCACCTTTGGCCACCTGCACCTTCCCAGATGCAAATGGGAAGGATATCCGATGCACTAGCTATGGTCAAGCTCTGTATAGTCTCCCAGGCAGCAGGTTGATCCCCAAGGAAGCAACAGAGTGGTTCAAGATTTTCTTCCAAGGCCTGGACAACCCCTGTTCTTTCCCTATACTCGAATCGGAAAACTTTGATAATCCGAGTCTCCTTCCGATTAGACAGACCTTGCCGATGACGCTAGCACCCGGCACTTGTACTCTATCATGATCTGTCCTTGCTTTCTCCCGGTTGGTATGAGTACCTCAAACAGGATCATCAAGCCTCGGTTATGAGTCTTACCAACCGGTGGTAGTAGCCCTAGCAGCTTGGTCTCGGGCAAGTGCCCCCACACTTCTTTCTCCACCACCCGACGGCAAGCGAGCTGAACCGCCCGACATTCTTACCGGCCAAAGGTGCTATACCTTCTTTGACGCCGGCCATTCCAATTCCTCATAACCTCTCGTTTCACCACCACTACCGATGGTTTCGAGACTTGGTGGTCCATGTGGAAGACCCACGCCTTCGGAAGAGCTCTAGGACCATTGCTTGAAGCAACTTGATGCCGACTATGATGTTCCCGCACACCAGGTACCATTCCACATAAATTACTCGCAATGGCTCATGATGATTGTC
>NC_061510.1:215118679-215161127 GCF_022539505.1 Lolium rigidum
TTCTTCTTACCCTCCCCGAGGGTTGCCGCCGCTATCACCTTCCGTGCGGTTGGCCGCGTCTCTTCACCCGGCCGTCTCTTCACCGGTCTCCTGCGGCGTTGTCCCGTGTATCGCCATCGTCGCCGGTGTCGCGTGGCGGCCCCCGGCCCTCTCCCTCGAGGGGCGGCGTCCCGACCCCGTCGGTGCCGCCGGCGGCCCCCCGGCCGTCTCCTCGGAGGCGGCGGCCCCGGCCCGGCCTCTTCCTCATCGCCGGCGACTCGGCGGTGGCCTTCCGTGGCTGCTCGTAGCCCTCCCGTAAGTCCTTGTTGGCCTCTCTCGCTTCTTCGTTCGGCTCCTGGGCTTAGAAGTGATGCCCGACATGTTTATTTGCACTTCATTAAAAAGAGGCAAAAAGTTAGTACAAAAGTCAACCAAAAAATTCGGCATGACCTTTGCTATTTTTTCTACGTAGGAGTGCCCATTTCTCAACCGAAACGGAAGTTAATCAACGCTTCGGGAGAAATGGGCAACTCAATGAAATCCCTGCAAAAATATCCACCATATACACCATATATCCACCATATCCAAGCATACAAAATTGCACCATATCCACCATATATCCACCATATCGCTTAGTACTACAAACCAGAAAACCTGGACATATATTGCCGGACATATATAGTTCCCATTTTTTTAACCCGGAGCACTACAACAAATTAACCCGAAGCATCTACAATACATCAAACAAAACCTCGGAGCATCAATACAGCAGGCATTATTAACCTAGAGCATCAATACAACAAATATTATTAACCTGGAGCATCTACAACAAATTAACCTGGAGAATCTACAATACATCAAACAAAACCTGGAGCAATCACCTGGAGCACTACAATAAACCTGGAGCATATTTTTAACCAACTGTTAGCATATTTAGTGCAGCCAAGGCAGTAGCTAATGACTTAGAAAAATGACTTCAATAGTAGGCAGTAGCATTTCATTCAAAATCAACTAGGCAGTATCATTTCATCATTAGCTTGTTCATTTTTTCATTTGTATTAAAAAACCTATTGCATTGTATTAAAAAACCTACTGCATTCTTCATTTTCTCAACTAACACAGTTCATATATACTATATATATACTGTATATATACTGCAACCATCTATGCATTTAATCATGTATTTAATCAGTGGTCATATGTGAACTAAAACCATCTATTTAATCAGTGGCCAAAGGTGAACTAAAACCATCTATGCATTCTTATCTTGCAACTAGGAAGCATGAGCATGATCATTTCATAAATAAATTCAAAACATAAAATGGCAAGCAGGAGACACAAGTGATTCACTAGCACATGCAACACACACATGATCACTAACTCTCACCCTAATTCTGTTCTTACTAAATGACAAGATTAATATCTACATTTCTCTGCCAATTCGAAAACCTAAATCACATTCAAAACATTACCTAGCAGTAGTAAATGTGTATCTACATTCACTAACTACATTCAAAACCTAAATCAATCAATTCACTAACTACATTCACTAACCAATTTGTATCTGCCAATTCACTAACTACATTCAAAACCTAAATCAACCAATTATTTGTATCTACATTTCTCTGCCAATTCGAATTTAGAAAATGAGCATGAGCTATTGCTAACATAGCATTACCTCCCAATACCTAGCATAGCATTACCCAGCAGTAGCAAATTTAAATCACCAAATTATATCAACTAAATAAACCTACTGCTAGCTACTGCTGCTACTTTATCAACTAATTAAAATTGTCCTAAAATTGTATAATTGTTTACTGCAAAACACAAGAGACCAATTAATTGTTTACTCGCAAAACCAACATACCAAACATATAAACAAATAATTCACATTGCATTAGTATTTCTTCTTGTTTATTCAGCCTTCTTACATGAAATAATCTTCACTACATTGCATTAGGATTCAATCGACGATTACATGGACAAATTCCAAGTTGCGAGCAAGAAGGAAATCACCCAAGCATCCCAAAAGCACCGAAAGAAGGACTAATCGAGCAGGACGCTCGCGGTGGCAGGATTGGGGATGGGCACAGGGCAGTGAGGAGGGGGACAAGGGAGTGGGGACAGGGGAGAGGGGCTCTCACCGAATGGCGGCGACGCAGGGTTGCGGTGGCGGCGGCGTTGTCCTCCTCCTCCTCTGCGTTGGAGGCTCGGGCTCGCGCGTCCCCGCTCGGCGGCGGTGTGGCGGTCCTCCTCCTCCTCGATCATGCGGCGGCGGGCTCGGGCTGCTCGGGCGTCCTCGCTCGGGCGGTGGCGTGGCGGTCCTCCTCCTCCTCGGCGGCGCTAGGCGGTGGCGGTGGTTGCGAGAGCAGAGTGGCGGGCGCTAGGGTTGGCTCGTCGGGGAAGAACTGTTTGTGAGTGGGGAAGAAAGAAACGAGTCGATTATTTCACCAAGTGTCTAAATTCTGTGGCGCACCACCTATACATGCGCTACAAAACTAAGCATTCTGTGGCGCATCAGCTCATACATGCGCCACAAAATTCTTACCCCGTGGCGCACCCAAAGGGGCGTGCGCCACGAATTTAGACACTTAGCAAAACAAAACGGGTTACTGCTGTGTCCTGACAGATACTTAGCACTAGCCTAGTGGTTAAGGCCAATGTTAGCCCATTAGTAGCCAGGTTCGAACCCTGGCTGCCACACAATTTTTCTTCCTTTTTTTCATATTTTAGTTACATTTCAATAAATAACACAACATTATTTAGTAATTAGTAGAGAATTATAAATTACTTGTCTCGTACAAACATGTTCTTGCTTCTCTCACACACACATGCATGTACTTGTCTAACACACACACTCACACACATGTGATAGACCAAAAAAAGATCTTCTTCGTCCCGGCTCCGAGCTCTAGCGTCTCTTCGCAATCTTCTTGCCCTTTCGGTTGTTGGCGGTTGAATACTTTGATGCCGGCCACCTTGAGATTTCTTCGCGTGAACTGGACAACCTTTAGAGGGTAGGGAGGTCTTCCTTCTTACTTTACTAGTAGTAGGCATGTCGAAGTGCATGTCGAATTCCTCCTCAATCTTCGGGTCACCGTTCTTGTCCAAGTCTTCCTCGTTGGCGCCTCCTTGCATTCCTATGATGCTCCTCTTGCCCCTCCTCACGACAACACGGCTAGGCCTCGACGGATCGGTGATGAAGAAGCATTGGTCAACTTGGCTACCGAGTACCCATGGCTCATTTTTCATGGATGCGTTCTTCGATTTTGCATCGGGTATAACCATGGTTGTGAAATATCGGCCTTCTTTTCGACCTTCTTGGCCCATCTCACACGAAACATTGGCACCATCTCTCCACAGTAATTGAGCTCACATATCTCCTCGATCCTTCCAAAAATCTTTCCTTGACATTAGTCTCGCCATCGGCGTATGACAAAGATAGTTACTCCCGAGTTTTGATTTTCACTATTTCTGTCCTTTTCCTCGGTGTAGAATCTGTGAATCGTTGATGTCGTACCCCGATAGGTCCTTACGTTATGCCCGGTCCCCGTGATAAGGTGTATATGAGTTTTTCATCTTCGGTAGAAGGCCTTTTTTCTCCGTGCTTCAACCAGCTTGAGTTTGCTTGAACCAACGCATGAAGCTGGAGTTGTGCTTTTGGTTACGTCTCCCATCTTCCTCGCCGGCCCATATCGATGTAATTCTGCTTCGACCATGCTTTTGTGCTCTTGCACGAAAGGTTCGATCAGTTTTAAGTGTTGTAGCGCGACCCGATGAGCCCCGTCAAAGTCGTCGCGTCGATTGTCAATGCCGACATGGATCGAGCGGTAGCCCTCGCGGTGATCGACTCCAGCCGAGCCTCCCGAGGTGCTGGCCCGGGGGTAGACCAACATGATCCTTGTTGTCCTCTGGGCTTAGATACTCCGCGTACTGAGATGCAGCCAGTAGGTTAGAAACCCCTTGGCCATGCTTGCGTCCCGGAAGGGCCCTATTGCGAACGTATCGCTTCATGACACCGTTCCGCCTTCGAAAGGCATCATGTTGTGGAGGAACGTTGGGCCGAGCTGCTTGATGTCTTCAACGACATGGAGAAGGAGATGGACGCATATATCACGTACGCAAAGGGAAGTAAATCTCGAGCTCACATAGTATCACCACGATCTCATCCCGTAGCATCTTGAGCTGCCTCACGCCGATCGACTTCCCCGGTGATAACGTCAAAAAGTTGCAAAGGCCAAACAAGATATCACGGACGTGCTCGTCCATTATGCCTCTGACGCAACGAGAAGTATCTCGCGTCATTAGCACGTGGCAATCGTGAGACTTCATCCCGGTGAACCTCTTCTTCGCTACGTCCGTATATCTCGCTTATATTCCCCGAGTAACCGTGAGGAACTTTCACTCCTAGGAGGCACTGGAAACCGCTCGAGTTCCTCCGACTCGTTGTGAAGCAGTGCAAGCGGGAAGCAAGACTGCGTTCTTCTTAGCTCCTTTGCGGAGACGTTGAGTCCCTTCCGCTCCGATCATCATCATCGTCGTCGCGCGCATCTGGGGCTTGAAGATCTTTCCCGATGCCAAAATGTTTAAGATCAGTATCTTTGCTTTCGGTCCATCCTTGACTTTTTCTGAAGTTGCAAAGAGTGCCAAGCGTACTCTCGGCAACGTTCTTCGTAATGTGCATGACATCGAGGTCAGGGGCGTGTGGAGGACCCTTCCAAGATTCCAAGTCGTGGAAAATCGCACTCCGCTTTCCATACACCGAGCAGCCGGCCGTGGCTTCTGGCCGCTTCTTTCCCGGCCTGGGCACTCCTTCCAATTTTTCGAAGATCATCGATTTCCGCGCGCGCTCCCGGCGTGGGGGTCCATCGGGCTCATCTTTACCATTGAACAGATCACCGCGTTTTCTCCATGGGTGATCCAAGCGAAGCCACCTTCGAGCACCCGGGTACACGGTCTCGAGGACCCAAGATCCCCTGGTAGTTGTAGATGCGGGTCTCGGCTCCATGCACTTCACGCAGCCGTTGAATCCGTGGCCGACCCGGGGCAGATACATATGCGTAACCAGGATAGTCCGTGACCGGTCGTGATCAACGCGCTCTCATATCGAAATAAGTTCTAGTGTAGGCGTCCCACGTACGTGGGTGGCGTCTTCCACAACGTGTCTAACTCCTCTTTTAGCAGCCCGAGATAGCAAATGCATGTCGACACCTCGGTTGTTTTGGCCTTCCCCGAATGAGAATACTCAGTGTATGTACCTTTGCTTGGTGCACAGCCACGGGGTAGGTTGTAAGGCCATACAAACACAAAGCCAGGTGCTATGCGTGCTACTCTGGTTGCCGAACGGATTGATTCCATCGGTGCTCATACCCATCCCGATGTTCCTTGCGTCGCCCCGAACCTAGGGAAGGCGATGTCCAATGCTTGCCACCGTCCAAGCCGTCCGAAGGGTGTGCCAGCATATAGCCCATCTCCTGGATCTTCTTCGGGCTTCTGTATTTCCGTGCCATTGCATGAGCTTTGCTTCCTTAGAGTCCACTGAAATACCGCCGCAGCCGGGGAGTGATAGGAAAAGTACCATACCACTTTTCGAGGTACCTTCTTGTTCCCAACCTTGTACCGTCCGTGGCCACACACCCCGGACATGTGGTTCTGTCCTTGTACTCGCACCTATAAATCACACAACATTAATGCAAGCGTGGTATTTTTCGTGCGTAGGGTCAAGGGGACACACGAATTTCTTGGCCTCCTCGATACTACTTGGCAATGTGTTCTCTCTCCGGGAGACGATCGTGCCGCAATTTTAAGTTCTTGCCGAAGCCGGAATCGGTCCACTTGATTCCTCGCGTCTTCATCCTGCGTAATCAAGCGTTACATGCAAGCTGCTGGATCCTCGTGACTGACACCCGAGAAAGATCTGGAGTCATCCCGTCTTTTCTCCATTTGCAACAAGCTTGGCTCTCTCTCTAGCCGCAACTCTATCGTTGTTCGTCTCCGGAGGAGAAGATCTTGAACATGAGAGTCCCGCAAGGCCGAAATTAGCGGGTCGCCGATACGTCTCCGACGTATCGATAATTTCTTATGTTCCATGCCACATTATTGATGATATCTACATGTTTTATGCATACTTTATGTCATTATTATGCGTTTTGAAACTAACCTATTGACGAGATGCCGAAGGGCCGTTGTCGCTTTTCTCGCCGTTTTTGGTTTCTAAATCCTAGTAAGGAAATATTCTTCGGAATCGGACGAAATCAACGCCAAAGATCTTAGGATCACGTACGCTCCGCAAGCTCCCGAGAGAGAGGCTAGAGGGGGCCACCGGGCCTCCGCATGACAGAGCCGGCGCGGCCCCAGGGGGCGCGCCTCAGTGTGTCGTCACCTCGTCGACCCTTCGACTCCGCCTCTTTCGCCATATAAAGGTCCCCGACCTAAAACCACGACAAGTTGGACGAAACCAGAGAAAACCTTCCAGAGCCGCCGCCATCGTGAAGCCAAGATCCGGGGGACAGGAGTCTCCGTTCCGGCACGCCGCCGGGACAGGGAAGTGCCCCGGAAGGCTCCTCCATCGACACCACCGCCATCTCCATCAACGCCGCTATCTCCCATGAGGAGGGAGTAGTTCTCCATCGAGGCTCGGGGCTGTACCGGTAGCTATGTGGTTAATCTCTCTCCTATGTACTTCAATACAATAATCTCATGAGCTGCCTTACATGATTGAGATTCATATGATGATGCTTGTAATCTAGATGTCATTATGCTAGTCCAAGTGAGTTTTACTTATGTGATCTCCGGAGACTCCTTGTCCCACGTGTGTAAAGGTGACAAGTGTGTGCACCGTGTGGGTCTCTTAGGCTATATTTCACGTAATACTTATTCACTCGTTATGAATGGCATAGTGAAGTGCTTATTTATATCCCTTTATGATTGCAATGTGTTTTGTATCGCAATATATCCGTGTGCTACTCTAGTGATGTTATTAAAGTAGTTTATTCCTCCCGCACGGTGTAATGGTGACAAGTGTGTGCATCGTGTAGTACTTGGCGTAGGCTATGATTGTGATCTCTTGTAGATTATGAAGTTAACTATTGCTATGATGGTATTGATGTGATCTATGCCTCCTTTCGTAGCGTGAAGGTGACAGTGTGCATGCTATGTTAGTACTTGGTTTGGTTATGTTGATCTGTCATGCACTCTAAGGTTATTTAAACATGAACATCGAATACTGTGGTGCTTGTTAACTCCGGCATTGAGGGTTCGTGTAATCCTACACAGTTAGTGGTGTTCATCATCCAACAAGAGGGTGTAGAGTCTAGCATCTATCTATTTATTCTGTTATGTGATCAATGTTGAGAGTGTCCACTAGTGAAAGTATGATCCCTAGGCCTTGTTCCTAAATATCGCTATCGCTCGTTTGTTTACTCGTTTTATCGCATCTTTACTTCCTGCAATATTACCACCATCAACCACACACCAGTCCCGCACGCCAGCAAGCACTTTTCTCGGCGCCGTTACTACTCGCTCATACTTATTCATACCACCTGTATTTCACTATCTCTTCGCCGAACTAGTGCACCTATTAGGTGTGTTGGGGACACAAGAGACTTCTTGCTTTGTGGTTGCAGTGGTTGCTTGAGAGGGATATCTTTGACCTCTTCCTCCCTGAGTTCGATAAACCTTGGGTGATCCACTTAAGGGAAACTTGCTGCTGTTCTACAAACCTCTGCTCTTGGAGGCCCAACACTGTCTACAAGAATAGAAGCATCCGTAGACATCACACTCCAAATCGAAAACCGAGCAAATTAAGTCAATGCCCGAAAAGTTGGGTCAAAACGAGCGGTCAAAAGTTGGGTTCCAAAAATCGTCAAAAATTGAGGGTAGACTATGTGGAGTATTTGGGGGATGCTGTTAAAATTTGGAGTCAAACGGGCGCCGGAAAGTTGTCAAAATTTGGGGCAAAAAGCGGAGTCAAAACTGAACGAAACTTGGATCAAAATCGTCAAATCCGGTCAGGAGGCCGGTTTGACCGGATCCTGGACCGGACCGTCCGGCGTGACGCCCGGTTTGGGTCCGGTCCGGTTGCTGCCCGGTTTGGATCCGGTTTGAACCGGGTTTTGCGGAAGTTGCTGTGCAAGATTGGAGCTGAGCTGAGGGAATCAAGCGCGGGCGCGTGGAGGTGGCCTGGGGCAGATCGGAAGCTGGGGCGGGCCTGCCCGTGACTTGGCTGAGCGGGAGCTTGTGGGGGTGGTTAGCGAGTGGAGATGGGGCAGGCCGGCGATGCGCGCAGGCGAGTGGAGCGAGGAGGGCGGCGCTGAGCGGGCGCGTGGCCTGGGCGAGGTGAGCGGGCGCGCAGGGCGGAGGCTGGTGCGGCTGGGCGTGGCCGGAGGGAATCTAGCGTTGACCAAAATGAAACAGGAAATGTTCTTCCTGTTCTTCACGGAAGTGGATCCAAACTTGCTCAGATTTGCTCCAAATCGAAAGAAATTGATGGGGAAAAGATGGGGAAGTAGTAGATCAACACAAAAGACACCAAATCAGCGGACCAAAACCACAAAAAACTCAACAAATCCAGAGATCCAAATTCGAGCTATTTTTTGGGGCAAAATTTTTGGGAATTTTTTTGGGCGAAATTGGTGAAATTGGAGGGTCAAATTCGTGGCAACCTTTGCTCTGATACCATATGATGCGGCCTAAGGCCACGTGGGTTGCCCGATCTCACAAATTGACCGAGGGAAAGGCGGGGGAGAGGAAGAACACGAAGAACACGGCGAAGAACACGATGAACACACGCAAACACACACCAACCCGATACAATTCCGGTTTACTCCCGATAGCCCGAACCACTATCCCGATAGAATCTCTCAAGGGAGAGACACGCGGTAGAATCCCCGAAAGGAAGATCGGTATACGATCGGTGGAATCACACGAGTGAGAGACCGTGGTAGAATCACAAGTGTGAGAGACTAATCATATAAGGAGTGCCTTGATACAATAGATTTGATAATCTAAGGAGGGGGTTTCCCTAATCCCAAAGGGATGGTGGAGGCATAAGCCTAGGTTCTCTCAAGTTCAACTCTTTCCTAATGAAGGGGGAGGTGGGAGCCTATATATAGGGAGCCACTAAGGAGGGGTAGTTTAGGGAAACAGGGGGGTACATGGGCCTTGGCCCGAATTGACTTGTGGCAGGCGCCTTCTCTTCTTGGCGACCTCGGACGCTCTTCTTCCTTCTTTTCTTCCATGCCTCCGTGACCTCGGCCTTGAGTGTGGTTCTTGGCGATGAAGCACATGATGCGGTGAAGACCGAAGGTCGCCCCGTATCAGCAGGACTGGGTGCTTTTTTCCGGTTTCGTTGGTGTGATGTAATCAGATCTCGTTAAAAGCTTTTAATTAAATATGGGCTCACCTTTCAATTAAAGGTGGAATCCCCTCTAAGGGAGTCTTCTTATAAGAAAAGTACAAGAGAATCCTTTAATCAACTAATTAGCACCATGTTCGGCAATGCGGAGCGCTTTAGAACTTCACATCATCTAGAGAAGACGATAAATACTAGGTTACAATGCATTATCTCTTATTGGAGAAGGGAAGACAAGTCGTACAATGAGGAAAATAGCTTTATCTTATTTCATAAAAGCTCATCTTTTAGCTAAGGGAAGACAACCTTCTCTTTCTTCCCTCTCTCTCCTCCAATTAAGAAGAAATTCGACGTGGCAAGCCTAAGGAAAGGTTGGCCATCACCCCATTGTACATGCCCTAAGCACCCGACACGGAAAGTTAAGTCGACACAAGCGTTAATCCTAGGCTCAAGTGGGAATTGTTGATAACTTACAAGATATATACCCTAGCGTCTAGCCTAAGTGCCGCGTTGGGATGCCCTAATGGCACTTACATGTTGGTCCTACCTGTCATCTATACTTGACATGACGTAATGTGAGGGCATTGTGGTTTACTTGAATTTTTTTTAGATCAGCAGGCCACCGCCCCATTCCATTTCCATAGAAAATAAAATGGAAGTAACAGACATCAGTTTGAGTTCACACACACTCCAAGCTAAAACTAGGACAAATACCAGGAAACATAACACAGCAAAATGGACACCCACTTTACAACTTTGGCACAAAGACCGTTCTTCGCAGCTTTTCCATTTCAACCATAGGAAGTCTTCCTTTTTAGCGGCGCCTGCTAGCACCCGCGGCATCAACGCATCTGGTGTCCTTCGGCCAGCCACCAATAGTATCTTACGATTCTTCAGTTGCTTGTAAGAGCTAGGGCTGCCACCATCTTAACTTCTAATCATTTCACGCATCCTTCCAGGAACTCCAAATTCTTTGTTGGACATAGAATTTTCCATCTCTTCAGTAGCTTCACCACACGCATCCAGAGGACCTGCATCCTAGACCAAGAGCACCGCCCAAACAGAACGTCATTTCGATGTTTCCAAGTTGACCACACAAGTGCAGCAGCAATCATGTTAGTAACGATATTCCTTTTATTGCTAATCCAAAGCCTGGCAACACTTCAAAGTTGACCCCAAAATTCTTCGCAAGCCAGGTTTAAACTTCTATCCACATGATTTTCGTAATATCACAACAAAAGAACAGATGGTTAACAGTTCCATTTTCAGAGCATAAAAGGCAAGTTTTATCATGAATTTTCTGCCTTTTCACAAGGTTGTCACGGGTAAGCAATTTTTTGTGTGATAACAACCAAAGAAACACTTGCACCCTAGGGGGCACATTCAGCTTACAACCGCATGGATAAACATCGGAGTCACCCCACGATAATTAAGAACCGCATACAACGGTTGTGATCTACAAACACCGGAGCTATAAAGCTTCCACACTGAACTATCTTCCGCATCTGAAAGTCTGATAGAATAAGCAATTTGTTCCGATTGATACCACTGATCCATCATTTTTTGGTTGAAAACTCTCTAAAGGTTAGTTTCAAGACATTTCCATCCCACACTTTTTTAATTGTACATCTTGTTGATTACACACATAGTACAGGTCCCAAAACATGATGGCCAAACTCGTATTACCTAGCCACTGATCTTCCCAAAACTGAATCTTGTTTCCATTACCAACCGACCACTGATATCCTACTTTTGCAGCTCTAGTGGCCCATAGAACTCCCTTCCAAAAAGGAGAAACAACTATTTCTCTACAGCTGAACACACTAGGACTCTTAGTGTCATACTTGAAGTCAATTATTTGATTCCATAACTTGTTGTCATCTAAACCACACCTCCTGATCCGCGAGGTTAGAAGATAGAGATTAAGCTCTCTAATATTAGGAATGCCCATACCGGCATACTCTTTTTTTATAGTGACCAACTCCCAGTTAGTAAGGTGATACTTATAATGCCCCACATAGTTATCCCACAAGCGGTGTGACATTCGAGAGTTGATTGCTTTTATCGCCCAAGAAGAAAACTTAATGTCGGGTTTCTAGGTGTTGAGTGGTAGCTTCTGATTTTGTGATGTATGATCTTGACAGTTTCTTTGTTTGAATTAATAAATAAAATTCCGTATGCGTCGCATTAAATGCAGAGGGGCTCCCCCATTTCAAAAGAAAGAGAAGGAAACTTAATTGCCGAAAGTAAATAGACAGAGATAATTGCTAGACATGATTGTATCAAGGTTAGTCTAGCAGCGTAGGACGAAAGCCTTCCCCTCCAACGAGTAGCCCTTTTGAGAATAAGGTCAATCACAGGCTGCAAATCTTCTTTCCTAAGCTTACTGGAATGAAGGGGAACACCTACGTGCAACCGAAAATTTGGGAAAAGATTTTAGTTTGTTTTTCTGGAACATTAATAGGCACCAGATCACATTTTTCAAAGTTAATCCTCATACCAGATCAACTTGTGGTTATCTGAATTTTGTATCCAGGAGTTCGGTGATGCATCTATCCCAATAGTCGTTGCCCAGTGTAATTTACTGACATACTGTAGCAAATATAGTCGGTTATTCTTGCTTCCTTCTCCCATCTTAGTTTGACCTACCGGGGGGGGGCGAGCAGGGGCAGCCGCCCCAGGTCTTTTGAAAAGTGACTTCACTCATCTACTCATCTCAATCTCTGAATCGCAATTAAATATATAGTCGTAGTCTGCTTTGTACACTCGTCTTCACGTCCTTGTGGGATACTGAACCTCTGTGCCTGTTTGGTTCTTGTAGAAGCACTTCTATTTCTAGCCAAACCTACAAATGTTGTTACAACTGATCAAACTGGTTAGATTGTGCAAGTAGGCTCACACTCCATAAAACATTGGACATCTAGTTTACAAACTAATACCGATTATTCAAAACTTAAAGTGTGTCTTTTTTGTTTATCATATCAGCGGGTGGACAGGGCCGGGGCAGGTTTACAGCTGCCAAATTCGATATCACCAGTTCAGGACCAAGTAACTAGCTACTCCTAGTAGACCACAGTAACAACATTATGCATCAGGAACGATTTCCTCCTCGTCGGTGGAGGAGGCATCATTAATGGCGGCTTTCAAACGGGCATAGTTCTCCTCGTAGTCGTCTGGGACCGTGACGTAGCCCGTCGCCTCGTACTCTTCACGGACTTGCTGCTGGAACTTGATTAGACCTTCCGTTCGCTCCGCGAAGTATGCGCAGATCTCCCTCTCCTCGGCCGTGACGAAACCATCCTCCTCCTCGTCGTCATCTTGGTAGCGGTTTTTGAAAGGGTTTTTCTCCGCGTAGGTCCATGACAGGATGTAGTCTACAGTTTCCTGGTGATGCACCTTCACCGTAGGAACGTCTTCCTCATCGCTAAAATCACCAGCCTTCTCTCCGTCGTCGGTCGGCACCACCACGTCGGCAGGCTTCACGGCCTCTGAGTAGGCCGCCGCCTTCGGTGCCATCTTTTTGTTTTTTTTAAACGGAAGGCTCGATGAGTCCGACTTTGAATTAACAAAGCCATCAACCGGCAAGGATTACAACGATTACAACGGAACCAACAGCAAAGCAAAAGAAAAAGGAAAACTGGGGTTGCCAGCTAGAGATACAAGCACAAGGGTGCACAGCTATAGCCTAACCAAGAAAAGATCAGGCAGAGCGGAGCAAGGCTCCAAACTACAGGATCTACAAACACGCCCAAGACTACAACTAAGCACCGACAGCTCCGCCTGAGAAACAAGCAACAAGCCGCCACTCCATGAAGCTGCCCCAAACTGAGGTACCACACTAAGCCGCCAAACAGAGGACCATCGACACCCGGGGGACTAGCTAACTGCGCTAGCGAACAAACGAGCCTCCAGAGTTCGAAGGGGGAAACTTCACGACAACGCCTTCAGGAAGGGAAACGGCGCTCGCGAGCGTCGCCGTTGTCGGCACAGGGAGCTGTGCAAAGCTTTCGCGGAAGCATCAACACCCACCCCACGCAAGACCTAAGTCAATGCACCTGCCATCAAGACAGTCACCAGCTATTGAGAACCACCGGTGCCCCCCGTGCCACGACGCAAACTCCGACAGCCACCCTAGGCTCGAGAGCGGCCGCGCAAAGCCGGAGGCACACCGTTTATATGAAGCTGGTCACAACGAGACACAGGGAATTGACGAGTAGAGATTCCGAGGAGGACCTCGGGGAACCCGCAAGTCAGCAGAGCAGCAGATAGAGCACCGGGGGCAACAACTAGCAGCAAGAAGTGCGTCATGGCCACGCCTCCAAGGAGGTGAACGGCATCCATAGATGTCATCGTCGCCGGCAGTGGCCGAAGCCTTGCGGTGCTTTCGCGGACACAACATCGAGCCAGCTAGCATCCCCGCAGCCAACCCCAGGGTAACCAAAACAGTCCTACAGGAGCAGCTCCGTGACGCGCCGCCCCCGCGGTCGTCACCACCGGCCGTAGGGAAACAAGCAAACGGCAGCGACAAGTCGCCACCAAGCCGCTGAAGCGCTGCCCTACCAGCCCAGAGCTCAAGATCTCTCAGGTCGGAGCCAAACCCGAGAGAAGCCATGGTGTCCCCGCCCCTACCGAGACCACCGTGACGCTTGTACCGGACCAAGGTGCCAAGGACCAGCCCGGGCCGCATCACCGGAGCTGCCGTGCGCCGGCCTCGACCAGAACAAGCAGGGGAACTGGCCTGCACCCTAGCAGGATCTAGCTCGAGATGCATCTGGCCAGTCCAGGGCCGAGACAGCCCAGATGCGGACCAAACCTAAGCCCGCATGCCCAGATCTGGGCCCGCCGCCGCCCCCATGGCCACGGCCGCACCGGCTTCGGGACGCACCGGCCACCGGCGACCAAGGCCACCGTGCCGAGCCGCCACTCCGCCAGGCTCCGACGGCGCCTCCCACGCCGGCCGGAGGAAGCGCACCGACGCCGGGAAGGGTCGCCCCGCGAGACCCTTGCCAAGCGCGGGAGGGGACAGCCACCGCCGCCGGCCCCACGCGGGCTTTGCCCGGCGGCTCTCGCCGGCGGCGGCAGCGAGGAGAGGTGGTGAGGACGGCCTGAGGGGGAGGGGAGGAGAGGGTCGCCCCTGTCGCCGCGGGGGCGACGCGGAGCGATACGGTTTTTCTCCGGGGACGCGGTTTCTCTCTGCCATTTTTTTGTTGATCACCGCCTGCTCCTCCGGTACGAACGCCCATTGCTCGTCGGCCATCGCTTGATTCTACTGCCTGTTCCTCGCCTACCTCGCACTCTTGCAGAGAGATTTGGGAATTTTTCGTCCAGGGGTAAACTTGGAGCCCTAGCTTTTTACTTAGAGAAGTTGAGAAGGCTGTGTTGCTTTGTTGATCTAAAATAGGCTCGGACCGGGAACTCAGGACTGAGTCGGGGTCGGATTGGATGGATCGCCGATTGGATGTCTGGATCGGTGCCCGTCTCAAAAATTCCTTAGACCTTTGCAACATCAAACTCGTTGGTGCAATATTTTTTTCACATGTAAGGTACATAATTTTTAGTAACATTTTCAGTCTCTCGTAAAAGTATGAGAAAATGCGCCCCAACAAAAGAATTCAGTGTTTCCAAATAAAGGATTCAGTGTATGCGAAAAATCACCATTTGTTGCAACCAAATTGAAAATACTCCCTTTGTTCCGTTTTAGTCTACATTCTAGAAAAAAAATCACACAAATTAGTGCTGCATTATTAGGGCATCTCCAACGGGACGACGCTACCACGCGGTCGAATAATGTGTCTGTACCCCAGCCCAGCGGCCCAACGCATATTAACTGCGTTGTCCGCTGAGATATAAACACGACCCAAATATGCGATACGTTTGTGTCTTTGAAGATGGTGCGCGGTTACGTTGTGCGTCCATGTTGGTCGAATCAGGGCTCGCCGGTCAATGACATGGGTAAGCAAAATGTTTGTCCTTCTTACTGATTGGTCAAAAGGACCATCTTTACAGAGATGGTTAGAGTTAACTTAAAACTACAATGGTCGCACCTACTCGCCGTCGCGCGACCTACTACATCCAAGTTTACTCGCAGTCGCACGGTCTACTATTGACCGCCAGCGTGACCTGAGGGGTCGGCATCATCGTCGGAGCGCATGCGGGCTTGGCAAGCCGCGCGCCGCTCCCTTCGGAGGCGGTTCTGCTCCCGGAAAGAGGCAACGTCTTCCCGCTGCCGGTGTTCGAACGGCCTCCGCCGGAGAGGAGTTCCAGCAGGCTCGCTGCGCAGCCGCCTCGTCCGCGGCGATGCACGCTAGGTCCTCCAGGTAGCGGGCCTTGTCCCTCGCCGCTGCCTCCACCGCTTCCTCCCTCGTCGTGATGCCATCCTGCAACTCGCGGTTCTACCGGTCGATCCGTGTGTGGTTCGGCCCCGCCCACGCCACCGCCACCAGGTCGGAGTGCACGAAAGCCTGCCTCATGGCCATCGCATCGCCGCGAGCTTGCGCCTCCGTCGCAAGAACCTGATGGAGATCAACGTCCTCAGGGGGACTCTCGAACGATACGAGCAAGGCGCCTCGCTCGCCACGCACAAACGTGCCCTCTTTGTCGATGTAGGGGAGGAAGTTGACGGCGGGCTCGTCATCGTCATCCATGGTCGTCGCTTGCCGCGCTGGCCGCCCCTTGAACTCTGCCACCAGGACTCCGCCCTGGCCTCCGCGAGCTACGCCTGGAGGTCGGCCATGGTCGCCGCCTGCACCGCCGCCTCCTCCGCCTTGTCCTTCATCCCCGCCGCTTCCATCCCCACCTCCTCCACAAAGGCCTCCGTCTCCGCTGTCGTCGTCTCCGCCTCCAGCTGCTCGGCCGCGTACGTGGCCGTCTGCTCCGCGTCGAACGCCTCCGTCACGTGGACAGAGGCGAGGTTAGGATCATCGGGGAAGATGCCACGAGCGATGTGAACAATGCGAGCCCAGGTGCGGTCGTGCTTGCCCGTGGATGATTTCTACGGTTGGCTCGGGGTGTTCCCTCCTCGACCTTCGGCCTGCACCATATATAGCCACGGCGGAGCAGGAAACGTTGACCGCGCGCAATCCATTTCCCGCGCGCGCGAAGCAGCGGCGAAATGCGCCAATGTATTGGCGGCGGGCAGGAAGCACCACCTTTGCGCGCGAACTGGTAATCATCGGCGGCAGACCTTGATGGGACGTTAACTGCCATTACTGATCTTGACGATGTCAGCCAAAAAGAAAATGCATCGGCCCATGGAGATGTCCCCGAAGCAAACGGTCATTGTGCCCCTGTACAACCATTTTGTTGTCCATAGGCCGACGTAAACGCCGACGTAAACGGATGCCTCAGCCGTGATGAAACCGTCGTCGTCGTCGTCATCTTCGAAGGGATTTGTAAAAGGATTCTTCTCGGCATAGGTCCATGACAGGATGTAGTCCACGGTGTCCTGGTGATGCACCTTTACCGTAGGAAGTTCCTCCTCGATCGTCGCTGGAATCAGAGACTACGGTCGGCGCCACAAAGTCGGCAGGCTTCACTAAATCTGCGTTGGCGGCCGTCTCCAGAACCTGCTCGGCGGCCATGGCTTTGATCCACTCGCCCGCTCCTGCCCTCACCGAGCTGCCCGACTGTAAATTTTCGCCCAGACTAAATTACAACACTAGCTTTCGACCTGGAGCGGTGCTGCGTTGATCCTAAGTTCCTAACTTCTTATAAGTAGGCTTTTGAGGGATCGGAACTCATTGTTGAGTTGGGGCCGGACGCCGGAATCGGAAATTCCTTTTCGTTGGGCCTTGGGCCGAAAGGGGAGAAGACAACGGCCCTAATTGCATCGCTCGTGCTCTTCGGTTGTCAATTGTTTGTCCCTAGATTAGTTGGAGATCTATACCTAATAATAAAGGAGCTAAGGTTTCTGCCAGAATTTTCGTTCAACTTTTCATTGGACGATTTTACCCTTCCACCAAATCGCATAATACTGCACTTTGCCATCATACCGGTTCGTTTTCTCTTTTTCTCTCTGCTTGGCATAGCCTCCGAACAAAGAACACCAGGCGCGCGCCTCCCGCCTCGGCCAGGCCTCCGCGCCAGCGCCCCTCCTGCGCCTCCCGCCGACCACCGCCGGCCAGGCCCCCACCACTACCTCCCCTCCTTTCTCCGCCCCAAACCACGACGCCTGCGTTACTTTCCCTCCCAGCCGAATGAAACGAACGAAACAGAGCTGCTGGACAGGGCCTTCCAATCCCCGGCCACCCATCGATTTCCGGCGAGCAGCGCCGCCTCATTCATCCGGATGGAGGTGTGCGAGACCGAAGGTAATAGAGTCCTCCTGGCAGGGATATGATTCTGAGGCCGAGCGTTTGTCTGAAGTTTAGGTGCTCTTAGCTGGTACGCACTACGCAGATTTGCATCCCTTTCCACCGACAGAGCATGGTGCTGTGCTTGGGGCGAGGTAGATGCGGTAACAGGCGACTGATGCGCGCGCCTGGCCAGGAGCGGGCTGCTGGTTGCACGGGGCCACGATGGCCTCTCTGCAGGTGCTTGGGGCGAGCTGATTTTTCTATAGCACAGCCAAGAACGACGGCGTCTTGGACGACTTCGGGCTAATTGAATCGAACCCCACATGGCCTCACCCCACGCTGGTCCGCATCGCCCCCTCCAGATTTTCCTCCCCTATAGTTCCAATCCACCCGAGAGGCCTTGCCACGGGAATCCCGTTCCTGCTCGCCGGTGCCGTGCTTCTCTCTCACGAAAATTGGGATTGGAGGCGGGCGGACGCATGAGGTGCAGCAGTTACCAGCGAGGAGGGCGAGCTGGCGCGGTCCCCTGGCATCGAGGACGCGCTCAGGTAGGGGCGGATGTCGGCGATGGCAGCGCGTGCCTGGCTCACGGGAGGGGCACGCGTGAAGGGAAACGGAGGAGGTAGGAGGATCACGACCGGAGGGAGGCGCGAGGGCGACGCGCGGCGACGCGTGGTGCGCGGGAGGGTCGGAGGAGGGTAGGGTGAGGCGTGCCTGCGCGAGGCGGTGACGACGGAGGCCGAGCGGCACGAGCTCCAGGTCAAGGATGATTTCGCGGCGAGGAACGGTGAAGAGACACGGCGCTTGTCGCTGGGTTCGTCCGTGCTCCGTGTAGCCTTGGTTGGTGGGGATCGGAACTGTCGGCTCACACCTGGGCCATGTGTATGCGTGTCTGGTTCCCGCAAGCCACATAAAGCTGGTCATAGTGGGGAGTAACTTAGACTAGTAACATATGTCATGTTACTAGTCTAAGTTACTACCTTCATAGTGGGTAGTAACTTTATGTGGTGTCATGCATTGTGTTATTTATTATGTTGTAGACTCATCTTGCCTTGGGGTGTGTGATGTTATGGTAACATAGCTACTACCTCCGTTTCAAGGAATAAGGCGCACACGTATTCCAAGACGAACTTTGACCATAAAAATTATGTAACAAAATTTTGATTATATTATATGTAATTAGTATTGTTGGATTCGTATTGAAAAGGATTTTTGAATGATACTAATTTCATACAAATAATTTTTATCTATTTAAAGTAATTCTTGGTCAAACAAAAAATACGTAAAACGAGGACGCCTTATTCCTTGAAACGGAGGTAGTAGTTACCACCTCACTCTCTTTCTTCATTTATTGATATGCCATGTCACCAAAACACCTTGAGATGTGTGATGTTACTCCCACTATGAGCAGTCTAAGTGGGCTTCATAGAATCAGCGAAAAGACATGCAAATTAAATCTTGTTCTCAGAAGTCCGTCCCGTCCAAAGTTACACGATACGCTGGATATTTTGTGTCCAAAATAGTCCCACCTCGCTCCATTAAGCCGAGTCCAGATGGTTTATATACGAAAAGTTTTCTTGAATCATCAAGTTGCCTTCGAGAAAAACAAGCTGCAGCCCATTGTTTGATCCAAGATGTGTAATTATGAGGAAGGAAGGAAACATGTCCCCACAGACCGCAGCAACATGCCCAGCAGTCCGAGTCGGCGGGGCCTGAGTGGCGTGCAAAGAGGAGAGGACGGCGAGCCAACGAAACTTGCGGGATGCCTGCCATGCCAAACTATACGAAGAGGGACCTCAGTGGTGTGCAAAGAGGAGAGGACGGCGAGCGGAGGCGGCCCCTGACAGGGAAATCGAGCCGACGCCTTTGGCCGAGCGAACGAAACTTTCGGGATGTCTGCCATGCCAAACTATACTTTAAAAATACAATCATTCATAGGTAGGTACATGCCAAACTCCACAACATATGCATGATGCTTCATTGTTCTTTTTTTACACATTCCAAAAAAAATATTGAACGAAAATTTTGGCAAAAATCTTACCTCCTTTATTATTAGGTATAGATTTTCCAAAAATATATTTTAACTATATAGAAAAACAAAAAATTAAAAAGTACCTTTAGTACCCGCAAAAATAAGTACTCATGTCTTTAATTTTCACCAAAAAATCTAACAAGCCCTCGCGCGATGGATGAGCCACCTGAGAAGAGTTTTGGCGTATTCCGATTCAACGCACGAACACTTTTGCTATAAAGAAAATGTATCAACTGTTGTAAAGACCGATGACACTTTGTGAATTATAAAGATTGATGACAATATGTAATTGTAAAATGTTTTTGATATATGTTGCTAATGAGTATTTTAATTTTTTAAAATCAACAATCTTTTCCTCTTCCGCAGCAACGCGCGGGTATTGTCCTAGTTTTTTACTCAAAAAAAGAAGGAAAGTCAAAAGAAAAACACCTACAGAATCATTAGTTGCAGCACTGGCGATCCTATCAGCAGATCAAATGCTCCCAAAACTTACCACGCTTCAATTAATATTGGCGTGAATTTTATTTTTTGGTGCTAGCATTGCTAAGTTTTCCAAAGTATTCGAACCAAGCATGGCGGGGGAGGCGGCGGCTGCCTCCGGTGGGTACGGCCGCAGGGGCGGCGGGCGGATCGACCGGCTGGAGGTGGAGAACTTCAAGTCGTACAAGGGTGTCACACTCGACACTTCGTCAGATAATGCTGATAACTGAACTTGTGTCTCGTGTGTCATTTGTGTGTGTTGGGCAGAAAGACATGTTATCTGGGTGGCCATGGACTGGCGTTGTAAAGGGTCGGGGTATATAAACCTCAGCGTTGTAACCGAAAAGGACACGAATGAAATTGATTGTTGTGCCGTCTCTCATCTTCTAGCCTCTGTTGCTCATCTCTCTGCTTGCTTCCTCCTCACCTATTCCCCATTTCTGTCCGATCTCGATCAAATCAGAGAGAGGTCGTGACAATTTGGTATCCAGAGCCAGAAATTCCTGCGGAAATTTTTCTCGTCGTCGTTGCGCTCGCGAATCGCTCGGCGTTGATCCGTAAATCCAGGCGAAGGGTGGAAATCGCTCCGGCGAGTTCCGCAAAATCCCTAGCTCGGTTCGATCCGTTTGGCGTGAGCAGCAACGGCGCCGCCGAAGAACACCGCGCAGACGCAGCAAGTGCTGATGGCCCTGGAGGCGAGTGGCGCGGAGACGAAGATCCTTCTGGATCAAATTCTCAAGCGGCTGGACGACAGCGCCGCGCTCGCCAGCAAGCGCTACGAGGAGCAGGCGTCGTTCAACACCGTCGTCTCTCAGGATCTGCAGGCCGTGCGCAAGCAAATCGACCTCACGCAGGCCGATGTGGACGAGGCGCGTCACGCGGCGTCTGTGGTCACTGCACCGGCGATGGGGAGACCGCAAGCCGGGGAACACCGTGCGGCGGGGGTCGGTCTGGGTGCGGCCGGGTTTCCACGCCTCGCCAACGACGGCCCGCCTCTCATCTCCACCGCGCCCGACTTGCCGCGACCACACCCACCACCTATTCGACCGAATGTTCCACCACACCACCATGAGGACAGGGAGCAGTTCGTCAAGCCACCGAAGCATGATTTTCCTCGCTTCGACGGTGAGTTACCGAATCTATGGTTGGATCGCTGTGGTTCGTACTTCGAGCTGTACCACACACCAGCTCAAAATTGGGTGACCACGGCGTCCCTGTATTTGGACGGCCGTGCAGCGCTTTGGTGGCAAGCCTTCCGTCAGACACGCAGAACAGTGGGTTGGGAGGAGTTTGGACGTGCCTTGCAGGACGAATTTGGCCCAGAGGAGTTTGAAGGGCAAATGCATCAATTGTTACAGCTTCGTCAGCTTGGTACAGTGGTGGAATACAGGATTCAGTTTGAAAAGCATATGTATCACCTGCTCGCTCTTGATCCATCTCTGAACATCAAGTTCTTCGTCACACAGTTTGTACTGGGGTTGAAATCAGATATTAGAGCTTTTGTGCGCGCTCAGACACCTGCGAGTATCACACGAGCTACGGTGCTAGCACGCATCCAGGAAGAGGAACTGGACGCCAATCGTCCACGAGCTCGCCTTGTTCCAGCCGGGCGACCACCACCAATTCCTGCCCAAGGTCATCCGAGGCAGCCTGTAGCACAGCGAGGGGGTGGCGATGAGTTTGCCCGTGAGCGTCAGCTTCGTGATTACAGGCGTGCGAACAATTTGTGTTTCAAGTGTGGAGATAAGTATTCACGGGAGCATCAGTGTAAACAACCAGTGCAACTCTTGACAATTCAGCTTGGTGATCATGGCGAAATGTTGTCGGATGAAGCGGTGCGTGCACTGGAGTTGCTGGATGATCCGGTTGATCAAGTGGAGTGCTGTATGGTTTCAGCTCATGCTCTATCGGGTGGAGAAGCACCAGCAGCCTTGCGATTACCTGTTACAGTGGGAGATCAGGTGATGTTACTGCTGTTGGATTCGGGGAGTTCCCACAGTTTTATTAACAAGAATTTTGCCGACAGTATTGCCGCACAGACAGTACCAATTACACCTGTTCCTGTGAAGCTAGCTAATGGAGATGTAGTGCAGTGTGATAGAATGGTTGCCCAATTACAGTGGTCCTGCCAGGGACACACATTTTCTACAGATTTACGGCTGTTGGAGTTGGGAGCTTACGATGGAGTGTTGGGGAAGGACTGGTTAGATCGTTTCAGTCCTATGAACTGTAATTGGAAAGGCAATTCGATCTCTTTTGAGCATCAAGGCAAACAAGTAACTCTTCAGGGACTGACGAAAGGTGTTTGCCCATCAATGGAACAACTGGACATGGATGGCATCCTCAAATTGCAAGCAACGAACGATATCCTGGCGATGGCTGTGTTGGATACTTCTTCCGGCCAAGTTAGTACTCTGACAGTGCCGGCAGAAATCGAGTCACTGCTCCAGGAGTTTACTGATGTATTTGCGGAGCCACAAGGACTACCACCTCATCGGCAATATGATCACGCTATCAACTTAGAAACCGGCTGCCAACCACCAAATGCGAAACCATATCGTTATTCTCCAATTCAAAAGGATGAGATTGAACGGCAAGTGCGGGAGATGCTGCGGCTGGGCATGATCACTCACAGCATGAGTCCTTATGCTGCGCCTGTGTTGCTGGTGAAAAAAAAGGATGGCAGTTGGCGTTTCTGTGTGGATTATCGACGACTAAATATGGTGACAATTAAAAGTAAATTTCCTTTGCCTATCGTGGATGAACTCCTTGATGAGTTGGCTGGTGCACGATATTTTTCCAAGTTGGATTTGCGAGCGGGATATCATCAAATTAGAATGAGGGAAGAAGATGAGCTGAAGACAGCTTTCAAGACTCATCACGGTCAGTTCCAATTCCGGGTGATGCCTTTCGGCCTCACCAATGCGCCAGCTACCTTCCAGTGCTTGATGAACTCCATTTTCGCCGAGCACACACGTAAGTTTGTCATTGTCTTCTTGGATGATATTCTCGTGTATAGTGCTACTCTCCAGGATCATGTGATTCATCTGCGAGTGGTACTGGCATTACTTCGTCAACATGAGTTATACGCCAAAGCATCCAAGTGCTCATTTGCTCAGGACCGTATCGAGTATCTGGGACATATTATTTCTCGGGAAGGAGTGGCCACGGACAGTGAAAAGACGGCAGCGATGAATGCTTGGCCAGTCCCCACATCTGCCACGGAGTTGCGAGGATTTCTTGGACTAACGGGCTATTATCGCAAGTTTGTGCCACGATATGGTATAATTGCCAAACCTCTGACACAACTGTTAACCAAGAAAGGGTTTGCTTGGAGTGACATGGCACAACACGCTTTTGAGCAGCTCAAGACGGCAATGGTTAACACACCTGTTTTGGCTTTACCTGATTTTGATCGTCCTTTTGCAATTGAGACGGACGCGTGTGATACAGGAATTGGGGCAGTCCTGGTTCAGGATAATCATCCAATTGCGTATTTCAGTAAAGCATTGGGTGTTCGTAACCAACAGCTCTCCACTTATGAGAAGGAATTCCTGGCAGTCATGATGGCTGTGGATAAGTGGCGCGCATATCTCCAGCGGGGTCCTTTTGTCATCATCACAGATCACAAGAGTTTGTGCAACCTGGAGGATCAGCAGTTGGATACAGATTTGCAGCGCAAGGCTATGTCCAAGTTAGTGGGTTTACATTTTCGATTTCAGTACAAGAAAGGTATTGATAATGGTGCAGCAGACGCTTTATCACGAGTGGGACATTTGCTTTCTGCCAATGCACTATCAATTTGCCAGCCACAGTGGATACAGGAGGTGGCCAATTCGTATGAAACTGATGTACACGCACAGAATTTGCTGACCAAGCTGGTTGTATCATCCCCAGATGAGCAGGGATATTCTCTCAATCAGGGAATTATTCGCCTGCACAATCGCATTTGGATTGGCGCTAATACTGCATTGCAAACCAAACTCATCAGTGCTTTACACCATAGTGCCGTAGGTGGTCATTCAGGGATCACAGCTACTTATCAACGAGTCAAGAAATTGTTTGCTTGGACAGGGCTACGAGCGGCGGTGGAAGACTTTGTGCGGCAATGTGAGGTCTGCCAACACGCCAAGCATGAGAACACGAGTCCAGCTGGCAAGTTACAACCACTTCCTGTACCTGAATTACCTTGGCAAGACATATCGATGGATTTTGTTGAGGGTTTGCCAAAGTCAGATGGGTTTGAGGTCATAATGGTTGTGGTGGATCGGTTGACAAAGTTTGCTCACTTTGTTCCTCTCAAACACCCGTTCACAGCTGTGCAAGTGGCTACTGCTTTATGGGACAATGTGATCAAACTTCATGGCATACCACTCACGATTGTGTCGGACAGAGATAAGATTTTCACCAGCACGGTCTGGAGGGATTTGTTATCAGCAGCAGGGACAAAATTGCTTTATTCGACAGCATATCATCCTCAGACAGACGGCCAAACAGAGCGCGTGAATCAGTGCTTGGAAATGTATCTTCGCACAGCTGTTCATGAGACACCGAGGCAGTGGCGTAAATGGTTACCAGCAGCTGAATTCTGGTATAATTCCAGTCACCACGCCTCGATTAACTGTTCCCCTTTCAAGGCACTCTTTGGCAGAGAACCAAACCTGGGAACAATGTTGTCAGGAGCCGTTGCCATCTCAACAGCAGCTGATATTGATTGGCCCGCACACATTGCTCTTTTGCGCACTCACATGGATCGAGCTCAAGCACGATTCAAAAGGAAGGCGGATCGCCATCGGAAGGAACGAGAGTTCATGGTGGGTGAGGAGGTATTACTGAAACTGCAACCATATGCTCAAACCACTGTGGCAAATCGCCCATGTCGCAAGTTGGCGTACAAGTTCTATGGACCGTTCAGGGTGGAGCAGCGTGTTGGACAGTTGGCGTACAAGTTGGCTTTACCATCAGATGCTCGGATTCACCCAGTGTTTCATGTGTCCCAGCTAAAGCCATTTATTCCCAGCTATACTCCTGTATTCAGTCAGTTACCTCGACCTCCAGACTTGGCATCGACTGACCTGCGTCCTACGGCTATCCTTGACCGGCGTCTCCGGAAGAAAGGCGACATTCCAGTGCTCCAGGTACAAGTCAGGTGGGGTACGTTATCTCCTGATGCCACCACTTGGGAAGATTATGAGGTTCTTCGTCACCGTTTTCCTGATGCTGCCATTTGGGGAGAGGCTTCATCTTCAGGGGGAGGCAATGTCACACTCGACACTTCGTCAGATAATGCTGATAACTGAACTTGTGTCTCGTGTGTCATTTGTGTGTGTTGGGCAGAAAGACATGTTATCTGGGTGGCCATGGACTGGCGTTGTAAAGGGTCGGGGTATATAAACCTCAGCGTTGTAACCGAAAAGGACACGAATGAAATTGATTGTTGTGCCGTCTCTCATCTTCTAGCCTCTGTTGCTCATCTCTCTGCTTGCTTCCTCCTCACCTATTCCCCATTTCTGTCCGATCTCGATCAAATCAGAGAGAGGTCGTGACAAAGGGCAGGCAGACGATCGGTCCCTTCTTCGACTTCACGGCCATCGTCGGCCCCAATGGCGCAGGCAAGTCCAACCTCATGGACGCCATCAGTTTCGTGCTCGGCGTCCGCTCCGCGCACCTCCGCGGCGCGCAGCTCAGGGACCTCGTCTACGCCCTCGACGACGCCGACAGAGATGCCGCCCGCAGGGCCTCCGTCCGCCTCGTCTACCGCCTCCACGGCACAGGGGCCGCCGAGCTCCACTTCTCCCGTTCCATCACCACCACCGCCGGCGCCAGCGGCGGAAGCGAGTACCGCATCGACGGCCGGCTCGTCACCTGGGAGGACTACAACGCCAGGCTGAGGTCCCTCGGCATCCTCGTCAAGGCCCGAAATTTCCTTGTCTTCCAGGGCGACGTGGAATCCGTCGCCTCCAGGAACCCCAAGGAGCTCACCGCGCTCCTGGAGCAGATCTCAGAGCAGATCTCAGGCTCCGACGAGCTCAGGAAGGATTATGGCGAGCTGGAGTCGCAGAAACGCTATGCCGAAGAGAAATCCGCACTTGTCTACCGCGAGAAGAGGACCATTGCCGAGGAGAGAAAGGAGAAGAAAGCAGAAAAGGCAGAGGCCTAGAAGCATCTGCGCTTACAGCAGGAACTTGAACTGTTGAGAACAGAGCATCACCTGTGGCAGCTCTACACCATCCAGGGAGACATTGAGAAAATCGAAGCTCAACTCGAGGAGGAGAGACGGTCTCTTCGGCAAGCAAGGGATGACAATCAGTCCTCCGGCCACGATCTCGCCACAAAACAAAAAGAGCAAAGCGCATATCTCAAGAAATTGATCTTATGCGAGGAGAGTATGGCCAAGAAGAAGAACCTTGATATAAGCTTCTTGGATTGGAAGAACAGATCTCTCGCCTCAAATCTGAAATCAAAAGGTGCAATGGGGAGATTGACACAAAGAAGGATGCCAACAAGAAACATTTGGAAGAGACAAAGAGGCTGCATGGTGCTTTGGTTGATTTGACAACAGCTCTTGAAGAGTTGAATGAGCAAGGCCGAGATAAAACTAAAAGTGGTGAATTGCAGTTAGCTCATGATCAATTGCAGGAATACCATAAGATTAAGGAGGATGCAGAAACAAGGACCGCAAAGCTGAGAGACGAGAAGGAAATCTTAGACAAAGAACTAAATGTTAATGCTGAAGCAAGAAAGAATTTAGAGGAGAATATGCAGCAACTGCGTAACCGTGTGGATGAGATATCGTCAATGGAGAATGAACTGCAGACTAGTCTTGGTATGATTCTTAACTCAGTCACCACGCATAAGGATGAGCTCTCATGCTTACATGAGGAACATGATACAATTGTAAAGGAACGACAATCTTCAGGGTTAGTTCCTAACAAACCAAAATCTTCTAAATCCTGATAGTGTGCTTGTTTGAATCAATTTCATGCTCCTTGGTTGATGTTAGTTATAATGTCTAATGTACTAGCTACCAAATTTATGCAGAGCTAAGTATCAAACATTGAACCAGAGGGTGTATGAGATAGATGCACAGTTGCGAGAGCTAAAAGCTGACAAGCATGAAAATGAGCGGGATGCTCAATGTTCAGAAACTGTTAGGAGTCTTAAACGGCTATTCCCTGGAGTCCATGGTCGCATGACTGAACTTTGTAGGCCCTCGCGGAAGAAATACAACCTTGCTGTTACTGTTGCCATGGGGAAATTCATGGATGCAGTAGTAGTGGAAGATGAAAGCACAGCAAAGGAATGCATTGGGTATTTGAAGGATCTACGCATTCCTCCTCGAATGTTTATTCCCTTACAATCAGTCCGTGTGAACCCAGTAATTGAGAGATTACGAACCCTTGGGGGATCTGCACAGTTGGTCTTAGATGTTATTCATGTCGACCAAGCATTGGAGAGAGCAGTTTTGTATGCTGTTGAGAATACACTTCTCTGTGATACGCTTGATGAAGCTAAAACGTTAAGTTGGAGCGGTGAAAGGTACAAGGTTGTCACTGTTGATGGGACTCTTCTGACTAAATCTGGCACGATGACTGGCGGAGTAAGTGCTGGAGTGGAAGCTAGGTCAAATAAATGGGATGGCGACAAAATAGAATCTTTGAAGAAGAAAAAAGGACAGCTGGAATCTGAACTGTCAAGACTTGGGTCACCAAGAGAGTTGCAGATAAAGGAGCTTGATGTATCTCAGAGAATCACTGGATTCGAGAAAAAGTTAAATCACTTGAATGTTAAACAGAATCGCCTCAATAAGAAGCTACATGAATTGTCATCGGAGAAGCGTAACATTGGAGAAGAAATTAGTCGTCTGGAGCCAGGAAAGGAGGAACTGGAAACCCTTTTTGCTAAAAACGAAAGTGAAGTAAGAAACCAGGAGAGGAAAATAAATGAGATTGTGGAAACGATTTTAAAAAAATTCAGCATGTCAGTTGGTTTGAAAAACATATCTGAATATGAAGCAAGGCAACTGAAAGATGCTCAAGCACTGCAAGAGAGGAAGCTAAGCCTAAATAATCAAATGTCAAAATTGAAATACCAGCTGGAATATGAACATAAGAGAGATATGCAAGGACCAATTTTGAAGTTAATGAAAATGAATGAGTCCCTAGAGAAGGAACTGATGGGCTTACAGGGTATAGAGTCTGGTGCTAAGGCTGAAGCAGAACAAATTTCAAATAAGATAAAAGAGCTGAAAGCTGAGGCTGAAGACTGGAAGTCCAAGTCAGATGAATGTAATAAGGCTATTGATGAACTGAAGAAGCAGAATGGCAGAGCGGCTGCGGCATTGGCGAAGCTGGAACGCCACATAAAGTCACAAGTAGGTTTATCTGACAGAAGTTACTTTTTCATCAAATAAATCGGTAGGCAATTTTAGCAGAGTTGTGGCTAGAGCAAAATCGGTTTTATTTACCCTTTCTTTATTGCGTGCATAGATGAGATGTTGTTATCTGGATAGTAGGCAAGCTTATTTTGACGATGCTACTGTAACAAAACTATATCTGTTCTTGCAGGAGGGGCAACTCGTGCAACTTAGATCACGCCAACGGGAGATTCGTGAGAAGTGCGAAATGGAGCAGTTGAAGCTTCCTACAGTCAATGATCAAACAGATAGAGGATCATCCTCACAAGAACTGGTCCTTGATTATAGCCAGCTTAGAGAAATATACCTGCAGGATATGCAGCTGTCCGAGCGCGACAAATTTGAGGCAGAGTTTAAACAGAGAACAGGTACACTAGTTGCTAAAATTGAAAGCACTGCCCCAAACCTAAAAGCACTTGACCAATATGAAGCACTGCAAAGAAAGGACAGGGAGTCAGGGACGCTACCGAAAAGTTTGAAGCAGCCAAGAAAGAACAACAAGAGATAATTGAAAAGTATAACTCTGTCAAAGAAAGAAGGCAACAACTGTTCATGGAAGCCTTTGATCACATATCTAAAGGCATAGACAAAATCTATAAGAAGTTAACAGAAAGTCAAACACATCCACTTGGAGGAACTGCATATTTAAACCTCGAAAATGAAGATGAGCCATTTCGATATGGAGTAAACTACACAGTTATGCCACCTACGAAACGCTTTAGAGATATGGAGTTGTTGTCCGGTGGGGAGAAGACAATGGCAGCACTGGCATTGCTTTTTGCCGTTCACAGTTTCAGGCCATCGCCATTCTTCATACTGGATGAAGTCGATGCAGCTCTGGATAATTTAAATGTTGCCAAGGTTGCTGGATTTATCAGATCAAAGTCATGCGGGCATGTTGGCGAAGAAGAAGATTGTGATGGAGGCTGCGGGTTTCAGAGTATTGTCATATCGCTGAAGGACCGTTTTTATGACAAAGCTGAAGCACTGGTTGGTGTTTACAGGGACTTGGAACGAAGTTGCTCAAGAACCCTCTCCTTCGACCTGACAAAGTATAGGTCTTGATTATAGGTCAGCTAGTCACTAACCTGCGCACCTGCACAGACAAGCTATTTTGAGAAACATGTGCATGGTAAAAGTTTTAGGAGATGAAAATTTCTTGAAATTGGAAATTTGAAATTAGGAATAGAAAATTTACAGTCGATAACATGCCTTGTTCTTGCACATGATGGAAGCGGTGCTTGTGATTGCAGAGAATGCAGTTAAGCTGTACTCCCTCTATGCCAAAATGTAGTTCAAAAGATCTTTTTGAACTCAAACCATGTAAACTTTGACAAAGTATATACCAAAAATATCAAGATTTAAAATCTCAAATCTATACTATCAGATTCATCATCAAGCATATTTAAATATGGTATACATTCGGTGTTGTAGATATAGATAATTTTCTCAATGAACTTAGTCAAAGTTAGTGAGGTTTGACTTTTGCGGAAACCAATGCGCACTATATTATGGCAAGGAGGGAGTGCATAATATTTTTGTGATACCGATTCTACTCCAACATACTTGTGGTATAATGGTTTCATAGTACAGCTAGAGAGGACATGACTTTATGATCAAGAATGACTCCTCTGGCTACTCAATAACCAGTGAGCCATCAGCTATTTTGATATACATTTACATTTAAATTCTACTGCAAGCTGAGAGCTTCCTTTTTTTATTTGATATTTTTTGTTAATATCGATTGTAATATCCATCTAGGACTGTTGAGGTGAAGATAGATATTTTTCTGGTACTGCTGCCATTTTGGGTATAGATTACGAGAACATACAAAAATTTGATTATCAGATTACAAAGAAGAATGGTCCTCCGTCTGTTCACTGTTTGGTTTACAAAATGTAGATGCCTCTTTTTTCTCTTGGCAAAGCGTGCATAATAATTGCAGAGAGGCCTCGGATACATGAACCCTTAGCAACTATATGTTCATACTTTGGAGAGTTTGCCTTATTTGTGAATACATTTGAGGTCTCTGCAACAAGTGCTCCAGTTTAATGCTTCGTACACCCTAATGGCTTACTTTATGTATTGCATAGTACATCCTTTTAGCTTTAATAAACAAGGACATAACCTCCACCCTCTTCACTGCTCTGGGACATTGTGAGGTATTCCTGCAACCGCTTCCATGACAAAGATCACTGTGAGGCTCCAAGTAGATTACGTATGCTTATGATGTTATAATGGGATTTGCCACTGGGAATCAACAAAGGGGATAACATGTGTACTATTTTTGTGCTTCTGAACTCGATGGTTTGGAAGCAAGTTTCTGTTTAAAATTGGTTTGGTTGCAAGAAGTGCCTATAGGTTCATTCATCATTCTCTTGGTTTATACTTGAAATTGTTTAGTAAATGTTTCAATTTTGCTACTGTAAGATGTTGTGAATGTCTCTGTTAGGATATGGTATGAGCTTTGAGCCATGTGGGCAACAACTATGTTGCAACTCTCTGGAGAAACTAGTGTAGGCTCCAACCCATGTTTATGCTAGCATACATTGTTGAGATTGTCTCTGTTAGGTTCATTAATTATGGGCTTTTTAAGTCCTAAAGGTTTAGGTGCTCTACTACATGATATGAACATTAGTTCTGCACGAGCACGTGAACTTGATACCTTTTTTTAGTCATATCAGTGCTAATTTGAACCAATATCGTTCCTACTTGATCATGCCAATCTCCATATGTTTTGTTATGCCAAGATAAATAGATGCCAAAATACCTTTTTCATCTTATGTTGTGTGCTCTGCAAAACTGAAAGGGTGTGCTCTGCAAAGTTTTCCCAGCTAAGCTGTTTTATTACTGCAAAATACCTAAACCTTACTATCTGGAGAGCTGTCATGCAACCTTTATTCTGCCTGCAATATTTGGGTTGAGTTAACCATGCCCTGCTGGTCGCACTCGAAATTGAGGTCTAGGTAATTTGTTCGTTAATTGCTTCGTACACAAAAGAAAAAAGGTATTTTAGATTTCTTCAGGCCTTGAGATGAATTATTCCTTAGATTGGATATCTTCCATGCTGCTTTGGTAGCAGTGGAGGAATAGCTTGCTTAGTTAAATGTGGCACAAGGCATCCATGTAGAACCTCAAATATTTTACTGTTGAGAGGTTTTTTTTTCTGCTCATCTCTTATGTAATGCGAAATGAATGTCTTGGTTGTTTGAAGATTTAACATCAATTGTTCTTTCCAGGTCCTTGAAATGCGAAAGGTGGTTTTAAGCCAAAATACTTAGCTACATCTGAAGATTTACCTCAAAACCCTATCGGCTGATCCTTGGTTTCAGTTAGTGCCCAGAGCTAATACATCATGGGAAACTACATCACAAGAGATTGCATCAAATCCTGTTATTTATTTAGCCTCAATACTTGGCTAATACACTTCTTCAAATTTAGGAGAAATTTTCGTTTACCATCGAGATTATCACTGGAATATATTCAATTTATGTCTTATATAATTATATGGCTCACATCAGAATTTGGTCAATATGATGAGTTCTTGCATATCAATTTTTATTATCCATGGTCTACTTTCACTACTAAGCTGAGCTGCAGGCTTAGAAGTGTTACACTAAGTCGAGCTGTATGGCAAGTTGTAAATTAGGGATCAAACGATATAGCATCCTTGTGCACTCTTTATGTCTAAATCATTTAGCCTTCTATGGGATGTTGCTACTCCATAGTGAATCTTAACTTGCTACCTTGATCACTGGACAGGACGCAGTGTGGTGTACATGGTTCTTCCTTATTGCTAGTTGCTTGTGCTTACCTAACACAGACAATAGACTCTGTTCTGTGATGTAAGAGACGCTTTGCGTGAACAAGCCTCGCTTATAGCAGAATATGCTTCTGATTTCCTCATTCCAACAAAAAAAACGTTCATTATTTGTCAGCTATAACGAAGTGGGTGCAGCGAAGCACGCCATTCCCTTCTAGTGGTATGTAGGATGACTGGGAAGAGAATTTGGCCATTATAACTGCAAATAAGACAAATGGTGATGACCTGGTTATTATCCATCTTGGAGATTGCGATTGGGAAGAGGAAAATGAGGTTTGTATGTTTTCAGATATTTTTGTTCCGTATTCCTTGTTGTGACCAAGTATCTTAGATATTTTGATACAGGTTGCAGTTGCTCATTCATGCTACTTGGTCGCTGAACTAGATATTAACACATACTCTGAAAGTGCTAGGTTATGTCTTGTTGGTGTAGACCACTTGAAACGTCCTCGAACATTTGCCAGCCCTGAAGCCATTCAGGTATGTTACAAAATTTGTTTTGTGAATGGTATGTTGCGAATTTCTTGTTGCCTGCTAAATTTCAACTTTCGTGAGAGTTCACTTCAAATATTTCTTCTGCTGTATATTGTAGAAAATTCCCTAAATCATAACGTTTTTGAAACAACCACTTATGTGGATACATAGGCAGTATCTTGCATACTCCATTACTTTTATTTTCTGTCATTCACTACTCTGGAGAACTCCCTCCGTACATTAATAAGTGGCTCAACTTTGTCTAGATGAGGATGTATCTAGATACATTTTAGTTATAGATACCTCCGTATCTTAAAAGGTTGAGTCACTTATTTTGGGACGGAGGGAGTATTATATTTGAAAGGTAACTACAGACAAAGGTTTAGGAATACCCTACATGCAAAGCTGCTTTGTATTTCTCAGTATACGCTTGCTACCCTTTTGGCCAGATAAGCTAACCGTGACAACACGGCCTCTTTTCAGTTTGTCTTACAAGCACAGTGAGTAAATAACAGATGTGAGCGTACGAAGCCATCAACTGGGATCAAGTGACATGTTTGGGTCAAACCCCAGGTCTATCTTCTGAAATTAAACACAGACGTCTCTTTCTCTTCTGTTCCATCTTCCGGTCATCCTAATGCCTCCCCTACCAGAATCTACACTTCTTCGTGATGCATTTGGAAAGCAAAAAATGACGCATTTTTTTGGGTGGAAAACTCAACTCTCCTCAGGTGTTTGCGGCCTCCCGGGCCATTATTCAGGGAATGATGCTGGAGGATAAAATTAGCTCGAAGCCCCTACCTCCTGCCATACCGCACACAGATACTGTTCATCCCAGTACTCGGAGGCATCCGTTCTAAGGGGTCTCTATATTTTGGAAAGTTCCCCTCCTACCTCTTCTGTGCTGCAAGCCGAAGCCCTTGCCTTGCAGCCTGCCATCAAGATTTGTGATCTTCTGGTGCAGGAGCCAAGGCTTCTCACAGACTGCATGTATTTGGCATTATAGCTGCTGCCAAGAACATTAGATCATTGCCGCAATTTTTGGTAGTGAATCCTTTGGCGTTGCTAGCACCCATCACGTTTCGAGAAACCTGAACTTCACAGCTCACCATTGTGCAAAGCTGGCTAGTAGAACCCCATCATACGCAGGATCTTAGCTTCAGGTGTCTGCGTTCCTCTCACTGTGCTGGGATCTGTCCAGTTTGGGAGATAGTTTCATGTTACGTGCTTCCGTTCACGCTTCTCTGTGTAAAATGTTTCTGACTTTATAAATATATGCAACTGAATTTCCAAAAAACAAAAGAAACTGCTGAACCAAGAAGTAACTGACCTGAAGCCAGATGCTGTCATTCTTCAGGAATGCATTGATCTGGCTAGGGAGAATGATGAGGCAAAACTTTTGTTTTCTGTCCATGGGAGGCAAATGATTTAGCAGACAAGCTAACAAGTAGCACCAGGGATTATCAACCTGCGGTTTGGTTTGACGATCCACCAGGCTTTTCATTTGCCCAGCTTTGGTGCACGATGTAACAATCCTTGAATAATAAAGTTGGCTAATTCTCTCAAGAAAAAGTAAACAGATGATGTTAGGGTAGGTGTGTCGTTACTGGTTCATCACTTCAGCAACTTATCCATTTTAACAACAACAAAATTCAGGAACTTATCTCGGTCATCGCTAGAGCCCTACCTTTTTTTTTTTGGTGGAACCACAGAAGCTTTATTAAATATAACCATAATTTTTTTACAGGTTTATCAAGATCAACAGGAGGACTATTAAACCACACACGTCCCCAGTATCAAGAGTAGTGGCCAGACGTGCTAAATTATGGGCCACCGTATTTGCTTCATGTCGCTCATGGCTGAACACAGCCTGGTGAAACTTCCTTCTCTGAGTACTAATTTCCTTCAAGAGCATACAAATGCCCCCCCCCCCCCCCCCATAGATGGATCGCCATTGATGTCCTTCACGGAATTGAGACAGTCTGATGCAATGTAGAGCTTCTGTACTTGCAAATCTTCAGCTAATTTCAGCGCACACTTGAGCATCCAAAACTTCAGGGTTAGTGATACCATCTAAAACAACTGCAGATGCACACCGCGGTCGTCGCCACAGATAACATCCACTGCTCATCTATTCTCCTGCTTTGCTACTGCAACATCCACATGGAATTTCACCATGCCGACCGGTGGGGGTGACCACGCCACATTTGTCCGTGATGCCGCAGCTGCAGGGTTCTGACTTCTGACTAGCTTCTTTCTTCTTCGCCGCTGACGGGTCAGCAAGACAGCGTCCAATGAGCACGTGCGTGGACAGTGGCAATTTAAATTCCACTTCATGGATTAGCTTCCGATGATACCACCATATCGCCCAAAGGGTTACAAGTACTTCAATAAAGCTGTCTTGAGTCAGTGTGTTGCTTAGCGAGGATCATGCGTCTTGTCGCCAAAGATTGGAAGTGCAACATCATCATCGTTCAAAGCCCAAACAGTCTTGACATATTGCAATCTAACAAAGAATGTCGCCAAGTATCGGTAGGTGCATTGCACACCGGGCAAACCGCAGTAGTCGCCATGTGTCTTCGAGCTCGAACCTCACCCATAGGCAGAGATGATTGGGCAAGCCGCCTTGCACATGATAAACCTTACTGTCGCTATGTATGGGTGGGCGATGCGCCTCTACAGCGCAGACGTTTATTTAACCGTATGTGAGGGGGTCTCCATTCGCACACGCTTTGTTCAACAAAACCGTTTGCGCTAGGGATGGCCATCGATCACAAACAATTTGTTGTACCCTGCTGTCACCGCAATCCAAGATCGCAAACGATTAATGTTGAACTAGACGTTTTTAAGCAGAATCTATTAGTAATACATGCAAACGATTAATGTTGAACTAGACGTTTTTAAGCAGAATCTATTAGTAATACATACATGCGTACTTAGCTTTACCAGTAACCCATGCAACATTTCAACAAAACATAGAACCCAAACATTTAATACAACACATGCATATGTACATACATTCGATTGGTAGCTATACAAATAGATCATTCTTTATTATGTCTTTGCCTTCTCCGTATATGTACATATAGATGCATATGTACATACATTCTTTATTCCTGTGAAAAGCTAGCTCACAGTCTTCCTAAGGCTCTTGTTTATATCACTTAATGAACCTTCTCCGCAGGTTTCGTGTTGGTTCATCGGAGAGGAACTTGGATGTGGTTCCCTAACCATAGGGCAACCATTGTGATCATGCCGTGATATATGAAAGAGAGACATTTGACCCTATGGCACAATCTTTGAAAACTGCACAAAACATTTATCATGTAAGAATAAGAACAAAGAAAATGTAGAATTGCATAATTCTAATTTAAATAATTAATGCACTTACTCGTGTGTCAAGCGAGTGAAAGGCCGTACCAAGTGCCAACTGGAGAGGATATCTCGAAGAGCTAGAGATAAAATGATACTCCCTCCATCACATGAAACATGTCGATAGTTTGTTAATATTTGAATGTATCTTGGTGTCCAATGCAACTTAGAAAATAGATGTCTAGCATTCTTGGTGTCCAATGCAACTTAGAAAAATAAAAAATAAAATTCCAAATGGCTGACATTGCCAAATGAAAAAAAATCTGGAGTAAGAGAATGTTCATTTGCAGCAGTTTTGGTAGCTTGCCTTTAGACAACAAGCGTTTCACCAGTAACATGTACGCATCCTCATGTTTCAGTTACGTGAACAGCATAAGAGTGTGCGATGGATCTACAATTGGAAACATGATAATCAGTATAATAATCAGAAATCACCAAATTATGCTAGATTGAGGTTCTCCGATGACAACTTAGCAAGATTTAGGGATAGTATTAACTTACATCGTCAAACAATATGTTCCACTGCTCTCGGCCACACTCTTCAGCAGCAAAACTACATCGACCTTTGCATCTATATATAGATTCCAACCATACAGAGATCCCTAGAAGAACATGCCAGTTTGAGATCAGGGTCATGAAAAGGGAGTCCCGAAATATTTACGTTGTGCAGCTATGGAAACACAATTATTTCAGAAATCTTGAAAACTTTATCACCGCAAATACAAATAAGCATGATGCCACGGGAAAAAAAAACAGCACAATCGCACAAAGAGAGTTGGTCTAAAGAAAAGTCTAATACATAGAGTTCATCAAGGCCTGATTTAGCAAATGAACATGGATAATATATAACAGTATAGTTTGGAAAGATGGATACTAGACATTAACTAAACAACATCAAGCACCAGTCCTTCTACTCATGGAGTACATGTTTGCCAAGCAAGTAAATGCTCATCGAAATCTAGCAGCCTTCTCCAGCTCGATCTTGGTTGTCCACGCCATACAGCTAGCTCTCTGTAGTTAACGAAATCAGAGTCCTCGAAGCCTATTTCGGCCATCATGTCCGCCCATTTTACCGAAATATATTCATCAAGATCCTCAGATTCGCTGCCGTCGGCGTCAAATTCCTCAGATACGCTGCCGTTGGGGCTCGGGTTCTTGGATTCATCAGGTTCACTGCCGTTGGAGATCGGGGTCTCGAGCTCCTCAGGTTGGTTGATGTCGGAGTCCGAGATCAGGGTCAAGGGCTTCACCTCGACCTGCAGCTTCTCCTCCTTCAGTCCACCATCGCCGCTGCTGGCCGCCGCATTCCTTTCGGTGGTGCACCCCTTCTCACCGGCCATCGCCGTCTCCTCCGCTTTCCTTTTGGTGATGCCGACCTTCAGAGCCTGGGAATCGATGGAGGACAACATCATCGGACACTCCTCACCGGCAATGGCTGGATATCAGACGCAACGCTTCACCAGAAAATTGATCTCGCCGGAATTTAGATTTGCTGCTAAAGATTTGGAACCCTAGCTTTTTTTAAAAAAAATTTCTCTGCATTCATTCATATCACGGAAAGATACAAATTTGTTGACCCTTACAAGCACAGAGAAACACAAACACAAAGGACCAAGAACACCTAGAACACCCTAAGACCACCATAACCCATGAAGATCTCCGGAGCCCTGTGTCATCATCCCATAAACTTGAGAGAAGACCCCTGCAGCAGAAAGAACTACAACCAAGCGCAAGCAGGTTATCATCTTCGACCACGGTGTAATTGCCACCACGCTGCTTCCTCCTTCCTTGACACCAGCACCGAGAAGGCATGGACACCAATCCAATACGCTTGCAGCAGCCGTCGCCATCTTTGGCTTTGAGTACCGCGAAAAGTGTCCCTTCCGGAAGGAAGGGAACTCGAGTCAACCGACCGGTCCAGCACCGCGGCCGGGCCATCCGCCCGGGCAAACCGGGAACTCCCTCCGAGCATCAGTGCCGAGGAAGAAGAAGAACAGCAGGAGCAAATCATACCGACAAGGAGGAAGAAGGGTCTTTCTCCCGACCATCTGGCCGATTTTGGCGTCGCCACGTCGAACCGCCTCCTCCCCTCGCCACCAAGGCCGGCCGAAAGAAGCTACAAAACGTGACAGCCGCAAGCCACCAGAAGAACACAAACCCTAAAAAGGAAGGCAGTGGCGCCATCTCCTTCCTCTCCCTCGCCACCACGGTCGGCCGAGGAGAAGGCAACAGCATCATCACTCCTCCGACTCCAGAACAGACTCCGCAAACTCCACGGCAGGATCAAAATTCGGCCGTGCCCGGGGAATCCACCCTTCCCCGATCCGCAGATCTGAGAGGAAACCGGGCCAGCAGCTCGCCGACGCCGCCACAAGTGTCCTTGCCGAGATGGGGATCGAGCTCCAGCATCCTTATTCCGACGTGACGTCGCCTCCACCATCTCGACGCCGTCCCAGAACACCATGCGAAGACTAGGCCGGGCGCTTCCCGGCGCAGCAGAGGAAGACCCCCCGCCGCCGCCACGCCACCGGGGCTTTGCCCGGCGGCGCCACCGGCGGCGGCGGCGGGAGGAGGGGTGCGGTGGGGGCGAGGGCTGGGTCGTGCGGGAGGCTGGGTCGTCGCGCTGGAACCCTAGCTTTTTGATTTGGAGCGGTGAACGCTCCGCGTAGGCTCGCTTTATAGTGCCGTCACAGGGGAAAATATTTCGTTTGGATAAAAATTTGTTGACCCACAAAATTTCGTAAATTACGTAATAAATTATTTGCACAAGTTGAATAAGATTTAGTTAAATTTGAACTCAAATTAATGGATGTAACAAAATATACTTATGTTTTCTGTATAACCTTTACTGAACTAGTGGTTTGTCTACTTGGGCATTTAGTTTGTCCTTTTTTTTTGAACTGATTTAGTTTGTCCTAGGTTCCATTCTTAGCGATGCTAAATATTTTAGCAACTTTTTTCTTTATTTTTTTTGTATAAAAGTGAGATTGAACAAGAAAAATGAGGCAACTCTAACCGAACTAAAAACCCCTAGTAAGAGAGTCTTACCAGTTTGGCGGGAAATTTCTTAACACAAAGATTGGATTTCATAGTTGTTTTACTAAGAAAGTACAAAATGTACCTAACTTTTTTTTAGCGAAATTCAAATATTCGCTGACCCACGGAATACACGAAATTTCACGAAAGATTCAGGAAGGGGCATATGTCGCCCAGTGCTGGAGGTATTGCGTTTCGCTCACACGAGCGCCCGCCTTGGGCCCACTCATTAGCGCGACGTACAACTAGGTATCATCAGTTTTCCATTTTAGTTTTTTGCATGTTTTCAGGGTTTAATGGTATACGAGATTTATTGGTTTCTTCGGTTTTGTTGTTCGTATTTTTTACCATTTACTATTACTAGTTTTTTCGTGAGATTTTGAAATTTTCCAAATGTTCAGATTTTAAAGATTAATAGATTATAAAAAATGTTCATGATTTAAAACTATTAATATTAGTTTTAAAAATATTTAGTTCTAAAAAGTGTTTGTTTTAAAAAAAATGTTCATATATCTAAGAATGGGTACATGTTTATTGGGCCGCATTGGGAGCGGCCGATGAACGAATGGTTATAGGTAGGATATAATCGTCCATTGTTGAGCAGTAAATAGGAGCTCCCTCCTACTCAAAGTCAATGCTTCGACCCAAGCACGTCTCCAGCTTTGAACTCTATTGGCTCAATCGACGGCTATGTTATTTAACTATTGTAATGCCTAATTTACCCCTGACTTGGTTTGGGCTATATGTGCCTCTGTACTCGCATGAACTAGGGTTAGACATAGTTTTGGGATTATCCACTTGAGCTTTTGCTCCTCTACCTGTGTGATAATATTTCCTATGTAATCAAGGCTACCTATGTTGATTTGATTCTTATTTATGAGTGATTCTAGTGGAACTCCACTCTCTTCCCTCATACCCTAGTGTTGGATTTCATCACCAATCTCTCATACAAGGATTCTACCTCTTGGTCTCTCCTTGGATGATTCTATTCGCTTAGTTAATCGAGCTGAGGTTAAATTCGATTTGTATCCGGGTGTGTGAGTTTGTGTTTTTGTTTTGGTGTTTTCTCCCTGTTTTTTCCATCTCCCTCATCATCCCCTTGGTCAATTCATGAATTGGGACATCAATTTGTGGCTCAAGCCACATCATATGGTATCAACAGCTCTTGGTTACCACGAATTTGACCTATCACCCACCCAATTTCGTTTCTAGAAAAGTTTCAAGAAAATCCCCAAAAATAGCCCTAATTTTGCCTCTTCGTGGATATGAGATTTTGTTGCGTTTTGAGTGATTTTGGTCCATTGATTTCGTGTTCCTAGTGTTGATCTACTATTTCCCCCACCTTTTAGCTTCCAATTTCATCGTTTCCTTTGATTTGGGTCGATTTTGGTCAACAACAGAGGAGAACAAGTGCCTGCGCGTGAGGAAGAAGAAGGCCCCGACGCGACCGGTACTACCGGTTGGACTACCCCGGTACTACCGGCCGGCCCTCGCCGGCACCACCGGCCACCAATACCGCCGCCACCCCGCACCGCTACCGCCCCCGGCCAAGCTGATACCACCGCCGCACCCACGCCGGGACCACTGCCACCACCACCACTCGCACCACCGCCCACCCTTGCCCGGTAGAACCAGCCCCAAGCCACCGGTACCACCATCCGCGTCGCGCCACCACCACCCACCTGGTACGACCGGGAACAACCACCAGTATAACCGGACCGATGCCATACGGTTTGACCGGGCCAAGCAACCCGGTATAACTGGCCCCCACAGGAAAACTTTACCGGCAACAAATTTTGACCAAATTTCTTTTCTCTAACTTTGTGTTTCCTGTCTGGTTTTGAGTGCCTTGTTTGTGAAACTAACCCACAGATACGACGCAAAGCAACGACAACCTCGACACCCCGGACTTGCAAACATACTTTTGACTCCACCGCCATCATCGCAATGGTGTTCATAGGTATAACTTGCATTACACATTGTATCCCCTCTTCCTTTTGCAACCTGTCCCACCGAGCGAAGCTTATCGAGTGTTATGAAACATTGCATGAGGTCCCGACCATGGGGGTGTGTGTTGTGTTGAGTAAATCTTATAAGCAAAGCTCGGGCAGAAATCAATAGCAAAGGCGAAGATCATATCGGGCTAGTGAAAAAAAAGGAGTGCAAGTGCCACCGACACAAAAGAGTAGAAAAGATTTTAAGCAAGCAAGAGAGAAAGAGAAGAGAGGCTTCGTGCAAATCTTGGTGTTTCATCTCTTATGTAACTTAGCTATCGCCTCTGCTTGTGTTAGTGTTACAACGAGCACCACCTTTGCTAATTTGTTATCGTTTTCATTCTGCTCATTCCTTGGTTGCACTAACCCCATCCATCTCTTGTGTGTGTTCCACCTCTTTTCCGTGTTTGTAGTGATCATCGTTCGGACACTTGATTTTTGAATTTTACCCGCTTTTAACAACCAACTTTGCCTTGGATTTCATCTTTTGGCTTTCCACCACCCTTGCTTATCCACCATATTTGCTAGCTTTTGTGTGTGCTCTTGCGTGTGTAACCCGATACAAATTGGGTTTGGTCTTGCATTCGTTAATTGCTCCAATTCTATCATTCCAATGTAAGGTTGGGAGATAGTTTCTAACACTAACATCCACAAACAAGCTCTTGTTTTTCCACCATGCCTAGGAACGGAGATGATGCACGGGAGGATGCAATACTCCACGACAACGAGCAGTTGGCAACCCAACACAATATTTGGGCATAACGCCAAGAGTTCAACGAGCGCCTCCAATTGTTCGAGACTTGCATCGATGAGAAATATGACGATGTCGCCAACAACTTCCACTTCGTGACTCAAGACATGGCCCATCTTAGTGAAGCCATGGACAATTTGGATCGCCAAATGGTGGTTAATGATGCGAACATGGAATGACGCATGGAGAGAACTCGAGCGTGCCATCAACAACTTGGGTCACCGCCGTCGACACCGCTCTTCATCATCATCAAGCTCTTCACAAGACTACTACTCCTATGACCACCACAAATCGTCACACTCCAACTCAATGCGAGGAGAACCGCATCGTCATGCACGACCACATGAGCGTCATCAACAAGAAGATGGACAAGAACATGACCGTCATCAACGTGATCGCCATGCCCACCATGAGCGTGATGACCAACCCCGCGACAACGTTATCA
>NC_061510.1:215161227-215192008 GCF_022539505.1 Lolium rigidum
ATCAAGTTCATGAGCTACCTTTGGAAATCTCTCGTGGCCAAGTTCGGCATCAAGCTATTGTTCTCATCTTCATCACACCCACAAACGGATGGACAAACGGAGGTTGTCAACCGTAGCCTCTCCACGATGCTCCGAACACTCGTCAAGAAGAACTTGAAGACTTGGGAAGAATGCCTCCCTCATGCGGACTTCGCATAAAACCGGGCTAAGCACTCCAGAACATTGCGAAGCCCATTCATGGTCGTCGACGACTTCGAACCATCAACGACACTCGACATCCTACCTCTACCACTTCATGAGAGAACCAACATGGACTTCGACAAGCGCGCCGGCCAACAACATGAAGAAACCCCATGAAGACACAAGGGCAACAATACAAGAACATGTCCTTCTCCAAGCTAAAAGACTCAATGCCAAGAAGAAAGAAAGGATATTCAAAGAAGGTGACCTCATTTGGATACACCTCTGTAAGGAAAGGTTTCCACATGAACGCAACTCCAAGCTCAAGCCACGAGGAGATGGTCCCTTCAAGGTGCTCAAGAGCATCAGCAACAATGCCTACGCCATCGACATACCCACGTCCAAGTAATTGGTGAGCAACACTTTCAACATCTCGGACCTCTCACCATATCACGGAGACGAGGAAGAAATAGATTCGAGGACGATTCTTTCCCAAGGGGCGAGATGATGTAGCCCCTCCAAAGGTCGAAACTACACCAAGGCCAAGTAGTCCCCCAAGTGGACCGATGACAGGCCCATTGGGGATGCCTATGTCAATGAGCCCGAGTGAAAGAACGACACGATAAGGTGAACTCAATCCTCTCTACACTCGACCTCGACACAACCTTGGATGGATTGCTACTTCATTCGAATGTTCTTCATGTGCTTAGGTATGCGTTCGAAGGAGAAGCAACAAGAAAGCGTCAAGGTCTCTCGGAAGAAGAAGAGGAGGAGAGGGAGAAGGATCTCCAGCCGGCCAGGGCAGGGCCGGTACGACCGGCCATGGCGGCCCAGTATGACCGGCCATGGCGGCCCGGTACTACTGGCCGGACAGGTCCGGCTCGACCCAGACAACAACGCAACCGGGCAGCCCCACCGACCGCGCCCGACCGCATCCGACCGCGCCCCACGAGGCCGGTACTACCGGCAGGAGCCGGTCGGTACCACCGCCAGTGGTACCTCCGCTGGTACTAGTGAAGGGAGATGGCTCCAAGTAACCCCTGGCTCCCCTTTCGTCTTTTACCAGTACCAACACCGGTGGCACTACCGGTAGAACCGGCCTCAACTAAATTTACCCAGATCTGAACCGTTCCTTTGCCCATCGATGGCTATGTTATTTATCTATTGTAATGCCTAATTAATTTACCCCTGACTTGGTTTGGGTTATATGTGTCTCCGTACCCGCATGAACTACGGTTAGACATAGTTTTGGGATTATCCACTTGAGCTTTTGCTCCTCTACCTCTGGGATAATCTTTCCTATGTAATGAAGGCTACCTATGTGGATTTGATGCTTGTTTATGAGTGATTCTAGTGGAACTCCACTCTCTCCCTCATACCCTAGTGTTGGATCTCATCACCAATCTCTCATCTAAGGATTCTACCTCTTGGTCTCTCCTTGGATGATTCTATTGGCTTAGTTAATCAAGCTAAGGAGGTTAAATTCGATTTGTATCCGGGCGTGTGAGCTTGTGTTTTTGTTTTGGTGTTTTATCCCTCCTTTTCTCATCTCCCTCATCATCCCCTTGGTCAATTCGTGAATTGGGACATCAATTGGTGGCTTAAGCCACATCAAAAGGAGCCCTGATTAATGTTCAAAGGTGTTTAGTGGAAAAAACAAATCAAACCACTAGCTTTGAAACTAAAAGATTTAGGTTAATCTAACCATAAAGAAAAACAGAAAATCCTCTTAGAGTGGATGTGATTTTGGGTGTGATTTTTTGTGTCTAGCTGTATTTATCTAACACTTGAAATAAATACCGAGAAACACTGCTTATGCCCAATCCAAACAAGGTCTTAGGGTGAGTTTGTTGCTGGACACTGGCCAAAACTACCAAACCTTCCAATATAATAGGAGAACCTACATGTATTGAAACTGAAACTAGTAAAGCAAGAACAGCCACCACAACCATTAAATCACGTGCATGGAGTTCAAAGGAAGAGATATAATGTTAACCAAACGGCAAAACATAAAATATTCCAGCAAATAGAGATAAAGTTCTGCCAAGCTTTCCAGTATCTTAGTTAAGTAGTGAAGAATGTAGAGAAAATAGATGTCAGTCATTCTTGCTGTCAAATACAACTTAGAAAATAAAAGACAAATTTCAAATGACTGACATTGCCAAATGAAAAAACTGGAATAAGAGAATGTTCCTTTGCACAAGTTTTGGTACCTTGCCTACAAGAATTTCAGCAGTAGTCTGTAGGCATCCGCATGTTTCAGTTACGTGAACAGCATAAGAGTGTGCGATGGATCTACAATTGGAAACATGATAATCAGTATAATAATCAGAAATCACCAAATTATGCTAGATTCAGGTTCTCTGATGACAACTTAGCAAGTTAGAGATAGTATTAACTTACAGTGGCGTTTTGGCACCCGGGAGCATATGCTCCCGGTTTTTAAACTTTGTTTTAAATGCACTTTTAAAATGTTGAAAAATTTGAACATAAAATTTAGTGGATACATCTTAAAATTCAACATGTTCAAAAAGTGGTTTCACAGAAAACCGACATTTTGAGTGCCATCCGTAAAAAAGACAATTTTTTGTGTAAAAGAAGGTTGTGTACGAGACGTTTTATTTGTCTTTTTTACACAAGTCACAAAAAATGTCGGTTTTTCGCAAGATTTGATGTGCGCACGTAAAATGTTGATACGTAAGCGAGAAATTTTTTGTTTGATTTTTTTGAATATTTCAAAATGTTTTTCCGATGGCAGGAGCATATGCTCCCATGTGCCGAATTGAATTTCCGCTTACATTGTGCAAACAATATGTCCCACTACTCTTGGCCACACTTCAGCAGAACAAGACTACATCAACCTTTGCATACATATATAGATTCAAACCATACAGAAATCCCTCGCGTAACATGCTAGTATCTTAACCTGCCTTCCCTGTTAAGCAAAATACAACTGAACTGTTGGCGCGCAGTTCGTGGGCACACAAAATAGATTGCAACATATAAATAAGCTGGTCATGCAAAGAGTCCTGACATAATTACGTTGTGCAGCTATGGAAACACAATCATTCCAGAAATCTTGAAAACTTCATCACCACGAATACAAATAAGCACAACACCATGGGCAAACACAGATCAGTAGGATTTCACAAACAGGGTTGTACTAAAACAAATTAGGATACATAGAGTTCATCAAGGCCTGATTTAGCCAAAGGAACGTGGATAACAACATAGTTTGGTAACACAGGTAGACATTAACTAATTGAACAGCATCAAGCACCAGCCTTTTGGCTGGTGGATTCATTCACTAATATAGACGAGTAGACAGCACGTATGTTTTTTCAGATGGACAACACATATGTTGGCCAAAAGTAATGCTCATCGAAATCAAGCAGACTCCTCCACCTGTTGGTTATCCACGACAAAGAGCTCTCTGTATTCAGCAAAATCAGAGTCCTCGAAGCCTAATTCGGCCATCATTTCCGCCCATTTTGCCGACATATATTCATCCGAGACACATTCATCTAGATCCTCAGGTTCGCTGCAGTCGGCGTCAGATTCCTTAGATACGCTGTCGTTGGGGCTCGGGGTTTTGGATTCATCAGGTTCACTGCTGTTGGATATTAGGGTATCGAGTTCCTCAGGTTGGTTAATTTCAGAGTCCAAGATCAGGGTCAAGGGCTTCACCTCCACCTGCAGCTTCTCCTCCTTCAGTCCACCATCGCCGTTGCTGGCCGTCGCCTTCCTTTTGGTGGTGCACCCCTTCTCACCGGCCACCACCGTCTCCTCCGCCTTCATCCTTTTGGTGATACCGACCTTCAGAGCCTGGGAATCGATGGAGGACAACATTGTCGTACACTCCCCACCAGCCACGGCTGGATACGAGACGCAACGCTTCACCAGAAAACTGATTTCGCCGGAATTTGGATTTACTGCTACAGATTTGGAACCCTAGCTTTTTGATTTGGGCCGGTGGACGCGCCGCGTCGGCTCACTTTATAGGGACCCGAAGGAAGGTGCCGTCCGAGGAAAAAAATATTGGGCACTAAGTTCATGCAGACCGTGCGATGGAAGAGAAATAGACGGAGTCTGATGAGTCCGATATTTGTTTCCCATCGGGATACGATAGGAAGTGTCTACCGCTATTTGTGCCTACGAGGTGACTTCTGAGCGTACGTGTGTGAGGCGTTACTTGGTTTAGTATCACCGCTAGAGCCCTGCCCAGTGGACACGTAGGTGGTCTCCTGCTGGCCGCGGAGCCTCGCAGGATTCCGTCCATGGACGGCCACACGCTCGCCCGGTTGGCGACCCATCCATGCATGGCGACGTGCCGTCGTCGTCTACTTCCAAGTTCCAACGAGCGTGAGCCACCAGAGTTTTTCCTCCCTTCGTGCTGGTCAAGTTTGCATACCAAATTGGCAGCACGTACGGCAGATAATCGTTCATGTATGTCAAACAATTTAACACCATGTGACTTTCGTGAACAGAGGAACAATCTTTTTTTGGCGCGTGCGTACACCAACGGTGTTACGAAAATTAAGAAATTTGCAAAATATTGGTACTATGTCTGTTCTAAAATATAAGAAGATACAGTTTAAAAAATAAAATATAAGAAGATAATACATGTGTCTTAATAAAAGAATGTCAAATACAAGCAAGTTTATATATAGAACAAAATACCAATATCTAAAATATAAAATAAATACACAATAAAAATATCCTTTATGGGGGATCTATTTGGATTTGGTATTATATATTTTCCACCTACACATTTGGAAGCATTGATTTTTCATGAAATTTAAACATCCTATATTTTGAAACGAGCTGAGAATATCTTTAGAAACAACAATAAGAACGCGCGATGAACTCCAGCAATAACAATCACACACACACACAAATTTATGTTAGGCTCTGGTTGTTTAGCAATCAAGGTCACGGTTATCTCTTAGGTTTTTTTTTTCGGTTCGCACGATTCTTAAAATATAGTAATAGGAAAGACTTAACATTCACATGTCTTATGTAAATATTACATGAATCGAAGATATAGAAAAGTATAATAAAAGTTATTTGGCTGCAACCGAAATATTACACTAATATTGTTGGGGGTTTAGGTGCATAGCATAGTTGTTATAGAAACATATCATATGAAATTTTCACATTCTCTCTACCCCAAAATAACTTGGTCAACTTTTTCTAGATACTTGGGATGGAGGGAGTAGGATAAATCTTTATGATTTGCAATCGTACAAACCAAAAAAAAGAGGCTCATATAATAAATCCTCGAAACATTATATGTTATTCCTTTGGACCATAAAGGCTCTAAAATGGATTAAGACCATCCCTACTACTTGAGATGCATAAATAAATTTGATCGGTGATCAAGGGGTTTTGGAGGGGAAACCCCACCCCAGTTTGGAACCAAACCATAATTTTAGAACTGCATAACAAAACTCTGTTAAGGTGAGTTTGGAATGGATGTGATTTTTGTGTCTCACTCACACTTGAACTAAATACCAGGGAAACACACAATGTTTACAATCAATCCAATAATGGATTGAAAGCAATAGAAATTTAAAGCTTTTTTTCTCGTAAAAGAGGTTCAACTTTATATATATATAAATGCACTTTGGGGCTTGGAGGGGCGGCTCTTATCCTTTTTTTTCATTTTTTTGATACCACATAAAATTAGATAAATTGGATAGTAGTTAGAATTCAATAACTTAACACAAGAAACTATTTCTTCCTCTACTTCATTTCAAATTGGAGTATGTAAAAGTAGACTTTTTCCCTCAAAATAAAAATAAAGCTAGACTTTCCTCAACAGAAGAAAGAGGATCACCTGAATCACATTTATTCCCTAGAATTTAGGGGTATAAATGGCACGAAATTCAAACTCATCCTCTCCCCAAAAAATCACTTGAATTTTTGATTAAAAAGAAAAACGAAATTACTTTTGCTCTCCTCTTCTTCCCTCACCCATACACTCCCCTCTCTTGGGTTTGTGTGGCCTCTCTCCCTCCACACCCAAAACCAGAGGGAGAGCAGAGGACTCCCGAGAACTCCATGGCCACCATGGACGTCCTCTCCGCCAAGCTCCTCCGCTCCTCCCTCCACCCCCACGCCCCCTTTCGCCCCTCCCCGTCTCTTCCCTCCCGCCGCCATCGCCGTTCTTCCCCAATCCACTGCCGCCTCACCACCTCCCTATCCTCCTCCGCGACCACCACTTCCGAAGGGGATGCAGACCAGGACCTCTCCGCCCTCCTCTCTGGTGATTCCGCCAAAGCCGCGTCCGGCGCCGGGTCAAGGAAGAAGCGGTCCAACAGCGGCGCCTCGAGCATCCCGTCCGGGGTGCGGCTGGAGAACATCACCAAGTCGTACAAGGGGGTGACCGTCCTCAAGGACGTGTCCTGGGAGGTGCAGCGCGGGGAGAAGGTGGGACTCGTCGGCGTAAACGGCGCTGGCAAGACCACGCAGCTCCGCATCATCGCCGGCCTCGAGGACCCCGACGGCGGCAACGTCATCAAGGCCAAGGAGAACATGAAGATCGCCTTCCTCAGCCAGGAATTCGAGGTCAAGGCCTCCCGGACCGTCAGGGAAGAGTTCCTCAGTGCCTTCCAGGAAGAGATGGGTGTCAAGGACCGTCTCGACCAGGTGCAGGCGGCCCTCGAGCGCGCCACCGAGGACATGGACCTCATGGGGAGGCTCCTCGATGAGCTTGACCTCCTGCAGCGCCAGTCGCAGGATGTCGACCTTGGCATGGTGGAGGTCAAGATTCAGAAGCTCATGCCCGAGCTGGGCTTCGTGCCGGAGGATGCCGATCGACTCGTAGCATCCTTCAGTGGCGGCTGGAAAATGAGGATGTCGCTGGGGAAGATACTTCTTCAGGTATAGATAAAAAAACTTGAGGAGTTTACATGTAGGAAATGATGGTGACAAATTGACAATGGTAGACAAGTGGTGAAGTACTAACTCAGAGAACGTAGAATGGCATTGTCAATGAATTTAGATAGATAGTCCGACTGCAACTGACTTTAGTTTTATCTGACCAAGTATAAAGTTTCATTTTGCGTGTATTTAACATAGCAATTTTGATTATGTGCAGGATCCTGATTTGCTTCTACTCGATGAGCCCACAAATCACGTCGATTTGGACACCATTGAGTGGCTCGAGAGCTACCTTAAGACGCAGGATGTGCCGATGGTCATCATATCTCATGACAGGGCTTTCCTTGATCAGTGTTGTACGAAGATAGTGGAGACTGAATTTGGTGTCTCCAAAACATATAAGGGTAACTATTCAGAATATATTCTAGAAAAGGCGATATGGGTGGAAACTCAGCGCGCGGCGTGGGAGAAGCAGCAGAAGGAGATCGAGCACACAAAGGAACTCATAGCTCGGCTTGGGGCTGGAGCTAGCTCAGGGCGTGCTTCAAGTGAGCAGAAGGTAACTGCATGAATTGCATGTTTGTTGCTTGCATCAAATCAATTTGATTGATTGTTATTATTATTTTTCAACCTCTGTTTGTATAATTCATTGTTGCTTACTTTTCCTGTGATCACTAATTTTGTCCTGTTTGAAACAATAGAAATTGGAAAAGCTTGAGAAAGAAGGGTTGATTGAGAAACCTTTCCAAAGAAAGCAGTTAAAGATCAGGTTTCCCGAGCGTGGGAGAAGCGGCAGAACTGTGTTAGCAATAAACAATCTCAAATTTGGATTCGGGGACAAGGTCAGATTATTCTATATTTCTATACCAAACTCTTTCAACCTTTTACTCTTTTGATTAACAAAGTGGTATTCTGCAGTCTGCACTTTTAACACTTTCTAAATATATCCTTGCTGTTTTTATATTGTGTACAGACATTGTTCAACAATGCTAACCTGATAGTTGAGAGAGGCGAAAAAATAGCCATTATTGGCCCCAACGGATGTGGGAAGAGCACATTACTGAAACTTGCTTTGGGGATGGAGAAACCACAAGAAGGTGAAGTGATCCTTGGGGAGCATAATGTGTTGCCAAACTATTTCGAGCAGAATCAGGTACGCCAGATTTCTCAAATAGATGTTTTCTAATGATGTTTTTTCATTATCTTATATGTTCTTTGTTCAGGTAATAATAGGGTTGATAAGTTTACTCAAGTAAAATCTTGCTAGGCACTTGGTCGCAATAGTGCTGCTTAAACTGCAACATTATTTAATAAGTAATCATTCATATTGTTCTCCCATTCTGATTCATGGGATATGCTCTTTTACCAGGCAGAAGCTCTCGATCTAGAGAAAACTGTGCTGGATACTGTGGCTGATGCTGCAGAGGACTGGAAAATTGATGATATCAAAGGTCTCCTTGGTCGTTGTAATTTTAGGGATGACATGCTGGATAGAAAGGTTCAATTTTTAAGTGGCGGAGAGAAGGTAATGTGCATTTTCATGTTAGTTCTGATCTAGTATAGGATATAACAGTGTTTATACTTTGTGTACATTTACTGATCGTTTGTGTGTTATTTCATCAGGCGAGGCTTTCCTTTTGCAAGTTCATGGTGACCCCATCTACTTTACTGATTTTGGATGAACCAACAAATCACCTTGATATTCCATCAAAAGAAATGCTTGAGGTTGGATGGAATTTCACTCTTTGCAAAATCAAATCATTTTTATTTTTATTGTCTGATCTACCAGTTCTTGAATTTCCGTTGGTATTTCTGGTGCATGCAGTTCTAATAAGTACTTCTGCATGCATGACAGGAGGCAATATCTGAATACACAGGCACCGTGATAACAGTTTCTCATGATCGGTATTTTGTAAAACAAATAGTTAATAGGGTCATTGAAGTTAAAGATCAAACTATCCAGGACTATCAAGGAGATTACAATGTAAGTTCTCCAATGCTCCTAATAATCTATACTACCTTACAAAATATCCTTGCTTCAGATTTGTGATTGTATTTGGTCTGAAATATTTTGAACTATTTCCTGCTTATATATCTTCACATCATACATATATGATATATGATGAGTTAAGTTTGGTCTTTCTAACGCCACAACTAGTTGTTGGCCTGGATCAGGCGCTGGGATGTAACAGCTCTCTGCCGGGACAAATGTACTCTGTTTGAGTGATCAATATATTTTCCATTTCGCAAAAAAAAAAAAACTGTTTCAGCTTTTTAACAAAGTTATTAGCTGCCAGCCGTACAAAATAGTTTGTCAGCAACTTTAGCATTTCGGCAAATCAACAGATAAATCATATTGCGATATCACAGTGGCAATCACATAATCAAAGATAATAAATCAGAAGTTCATAACCCATTGAGTGGATATGCAGTGATAAAATTTGCAATAACCATCTCAGGTCATGTTAAAAGCTAGAAGTGATGAAATATTCCTCTTTATCTTTGCAGTATTACCTTGAAAGGAACCTTGAGGCCAGAGAGAGGGAACTTGCACGTGCTGAAGAGCTTGAGGAAAAGGCCCCAAAAGTAAAAGCCAAGTCAAAAATGTCCAAGGTGGATGTCTGATATGTATTTTTGTTTCTGTACTGCACTGTATCCGTCATATTGTGACCATGGCCTGAATTATAATATCCTTTTTTTCTGAACCTGAATGTAGGCGGAGAAAATTGCAAGGAAGAAACAGAAGGTGCAGGCCTTCCAACAAAGCAAGCAGAAATCGAAATCGATGAAAAACTCCAAGAGGTGGAATTGAGGTGTCATGGTCCCTTATTTAAGGTGCGCTTTGCAGTGCCGTTGACGATCGGCGAGTGCCAGGCATGCCCCTGGTGTGATGCTACGACCCGCATATCGACAGAAGCAACAGTGGCATACATCAGCAATGACCAAGGAGCTAATCCTACTAGTAATAGGCATTATAGAAGATCAAATGCTGTGACTAAAGAAGGAAATGATTTGTAACCTTGTACATAATACAGTCAGTTTCTTGATTGAGGGAGGCTTGATGTGTAACGATTAACGAATGGGAATGCCATTTATGTTCTTCCAGCTTTGACCCTCCAACTAAAGAAACCACACATTGTACAACACCAGTTCTGTTGAGCATCTTCTTGCATCATGTGAGATCTGCTCAGTTGGTAGGATTTGAGTTGTGATGAAATGAGTTTATGTGAAATGTGCTGTTCAGCAATTAAGAGATTATGCCGTCAGAAATTAGTTCTGATGAATGGGTTCTCTGATGAATTACTCTGTGATACATATGTTGTCCACACATCATGAATATTGAATACCGCAAGCTTTCGTAGTCAGTGCACCAGGTTTTGAAACAATGCAAACACACCAGAAGTTTGATGACATTGTTAAATTCTGACAAGCAAAGCCTTAGAACGACAAGCTAGATTGAGCAGGCATTCTGGCAGCAAGAGACGGTTTACCATCGGACATCCGTGCAGGAGAACTCCATCACTCCATCAGTTCCCTAGCATTGCCCATTTCCTGACGGTCGCTGCAGGCCAGAGGACGGCGGCTTGTATGGTCCAAGCAGCCCCGCAGCACCATTTGGTATGCTCCAAACCTTCACCGGTGGTGGTGGCACTGCTGGTCCAGACGGGCTCCTCGTCGCCGTAGCAGCAGCAGCAACAGGACAAGAGCCATGACTGAAGGCAGCCAAGGCTGCCGGGCTCCGTGCCGCCGTGGGCGCTGCCGGAGTCAGCACAACCCCAGCAGATGCCAATGCAGCGCTCAGCGAAGCGGCTGCTAGAATCGGGTTCTGCCCGAGCAAGGTAGCTGCTTGAGCGGGGTTTCGCGCGTACATTGCAAGGTCTCCCGCGCCGGCGGCCACGACGGCATCGAGAACTGGACGCAGCGCGGTCGACGCTGCCGCCGGCGCCGCAGCGGCAGAAGATGCTGACGACGGTTTGCTCTTCTTCCGCGCGGGATCGGCGGCGAGCTGGCAGTGCAGCGTGCGGCCCTCGAAGACTCGGTACGGCTCCTCGAGCAACTTCCTGGCGCCTTCCGCCGCGCGGTACAGGAACATCGCGTACCCGCGGGAGCTCCCCGTCTGGGCGTCGAACCCGAACGGCCCGCCCTCGAGCTCCCCGAACCGCGCGAAGAACGCGCCCAGCCTCTCCGCGCTCGCGTCCGGCGCGACGTTGGTGACGTACACCCGCCTCCCGGCGGCGGCGGCGCCAGATGGGTCGGGGCCGGCCGAGGCGAACTGCGCGGACACGGGCCGGCCCGCGACGACGACGCACGGCGCGCGGACCGCGAGGCGGGCGGCGGAGCGGCAGAGGAACGTTAGGAAGCCGTAGCCCCTGCAGCGCGCGGTGACGCGGTCGGCGACGACGTGGCAGTCGGAGAGGGGGCCGAACGCGGAGAACGCCGCCTGGAGGGCGGGGCCGTCGGCGTGCGGGGGCAGGCCGTGGACGAAGATCCTGCGGTGTGAGGGGGAGGAGTCCGCGGCGGCGCGGACGCGCGCGAGCAGAGCGGGGTCTGCGGCCGCCGCGCCCGCGAGGAATGCGACGAGGCGGGGCTTGGAGTAGGGGTCGAGAAGGCGGCGCACGGAGGCCGGCGAGGATGGGGGCGAACATTCTGAGCCGGAACCGGGATCGGGCATGGCGTCTCGAGGTTTCCGGCGTTTGCGTTTGCGGGTGGAGGTGTTGGGTTCGGGATAGTCGCCATTGTTGCCGGACTTCTTCTTGCCCATGGTGGGCAGGCAGGATGGGCTGCCGTAGAGGGTAATGCCAGGCTCTCAGCCTCAAACTCTCACGGACTGACTCAAACGGTACCAATTCTAAGTTTTGGACAATTAAACTATGGACAATTAAACTATAAATGCGTTTCAAACAGAAAGTCTTGGTGGTGTAGTCGGTTATCACGTTAGTCTCACACACTAAAGGTCCCCAGTTCGAACCTGGGCTAAGACAACTCTTTTTGCCTTTTACAAATTTTGTAGAGTACTTCTGCATATGGAAGTTCTGCAGTTTCTTTTTTTGGTCTCATTGTTCCATTGGCATGCGATTGTCGCCCGTGCTTAGCCACGAAATTATAAGATATTATAAGCAATGATAGAAAAATTATCCTAAATATGTGTGACAAAGATGATAATTTCGGGAACCTGTGAAAGATCTGCGCATCATTGTATTGAATTCGAATGAGAATGTTTACAATCTTTTTGCCTTTTACAAATTTTGTAGAGTACTTCTGCATATGGAAGTTCTGCAGTTTCTTTTTTTGGTCTCATTGTTCCATTGGCATGCGATTGTCGCCCGTGCTTAGCCACGAAATTATAAGATATTATAAGCAATGATAGAAAAATTATCCTAAATATGTGTGACAAAGATGATAATTTCGGGAACCTGTGAAAGATCTGCGCATCATTGTATTGAATTCGAATGAGAATGTTTACAAGGCCGGGAGAGGCCCTGCACCACCGGTGAGACCCACCAAAGCAGGTATGGCCCTACAACGCCTAATTTTATATGACAAACATGATGAAATGTGGTTTCCATTCAAACATTGCATTCATAATTTTGTACGACTATGACTATACATGAAATGCACATTTTGCTCACGAAATAATGCCAGAATCATTTTATAAATCCATGCAAACTGCCACACCTTTTTGCTAAATCAATGCGTTAATGTCATCCTGCTAATACATATGCCGTGCAGTAGTCTGAGATCAAATAAAACTTGGTGAAATGTAATCTATCAATCTTCATTTCATAAGGTGTATCGATAACTGTAACTTAATCTTCATTGCAATGTAGCTCTTGAAGTGAAGCAAAATTTAGAGGTTTCTTGATCCAAAATATTTGGGCATGCCTGTGCTGGATGGCAGAATGGACAAAGGCCGGTTTGAGTCGCTTCATGCAAGTATGAGCAGGGGACTTGTGGATTGGGCAGAGAAATATATGTTGTGGAGCGAAAGAAATATTAATCAAGGCCGTGGCACAAGCTATACCCACTTATGTGATGAGTGTGTTTAACCTTCCTGCATCTTGTGATGAGTTGATTAAGCTGATGCGCCAATATTGGTGGGGAGTTGAGAAGGGGAAGAGGAAAATGGCCTGGCTTGCATGGAATAATTTGATTCTCCCCAAATCTCATGGAGGTATGGGCTTCCGAGATATGAGAAAGTTTAATCAAGCTTTGCTAGCAAAGCAAGCTTGCAGATTAATTGATAACCCCGACAGTCTATGTGCACGCCTTCTGAAAGCCACATACTACCCTACAGGCAACCTGATCGATACTGTCTTTGTTGGTAATTCGTTGGCTTTTTAGAAAGGGATAGAGTATGGCTTGGAACTACTGAAAAAGGGTGTAATATGGAGAGTGGGTAATGGCACAAGTATAAGAGCCTGGAGGGACCCCTGGATACCTAAAGGACCAACCTTCCGCCCTATCTCGATTAAAGATGACTGTCACTATAATAGAGTATCTGACTTTCTAGATGAAAATGGTGCCTGGAATGTTGACCGTTTGAACAGATACTTCTTACCTGTTGATATAGAAGCTACCCTGAATATTAGGACTTCACCAAGATTGCAACAAGATTTCTTGGCTTGGCCTCCCGAGAAAACAGGTAATTTTACTGCTGTTTCAGCTCATATTGATAACACAGCCGGTGGTTCATCTAGCTCTTGGCCAGATGGAATTAGACCGGTGTGGAAGCTGGTGTGGGATTCATCCCTACCCGAGAAGATGAAATTTTTTGCCTGCAAAATCATCTCCGGTGCCTTGGCTACAGATGTAAAAATGCGGTCTCGACACTTACATGTCGTTGGAACTTGTCGCATATGCGGCATGACGGACGAGGACTCATTCGATGCACTGGTCGTATATCCAAATGCTATGAAGATTTGGGACTGCATGAGGGGGGTATGGCCTGTTCCGGCTCAGAATACTATACAGAACACTGGGGCCGAATGGCTTTTTGACTTGCTGGATTCTGTACCAACAGGAACTAGAGATATGATCATCATGCTCACCTGGAAAGTTTGGCAGCTTGGGAAAAAACAGACGGTGGATGAAATTCCGAAGGGCAAAGGACCATGTGTTGTTAGTCCCAAAGCCAGCAGGAGGTTCAGTCAGAAAATCCAGCCTGCCTATGCCGGACCAAGGTTGGGCTGCTTTATCTGTTGATGATTCGTTCGACGCTCAAGGAGGAGCTGGAGCAGGTATGGTCCTAAGAAATTCGAGTGGTGAGGTCATCTACTCTGCATAGCGATGCCTATCTCATTGTAATGAAGCGCTGGAGGCTGAAGCGTGTGTTATGATGGAATGAATCTCTCTTGCTCTGGAGTGGTGCACATCTCCACTAGTAATCCAGACGGACTGTGGTTCAATATTAACAACTTTGAAAGATCCTGGCCGAAATAGGTCATGCTATGGCCATATATTTGATGAGGTGAATCCCATCTTGAGTCTTCGAGAATTTATCCTTGTGAAATTAGATAGCGAACAAAATAGGGGTGTACATTGTCTTGCCAATTTTGGTAGGCTGGAAGGCAATACCGCTTTTTGGTAAAGCCAAGTTCCTCAATGGGCTTCACAGCTTGTAATGGATGATCGTAACCTTGTTACAGAGGAATAAAATCTCGATTTTCTCTGCAAAAAAAAGAGATCTCAGTTACACTCCAAAGAACACGAAATGATCGATGGGTATCGGTTCCATCAGAATTGTATGGCACGAAGCCACGAAACCAAGACATGCAAAAAAAAAAACCACTAATTAACCTCCAGAGTTACGAAGAAAAAGCTCTTACCTCTGCAAAGCACACCGATCTTGGCAAGCTAACAACAGTTCAGGCAGAGCCAACAACCACACCAGCATCGGCGTTGGTCTCAAGCTGTCACAACTCGCAACTATAGCATAGCACAATCGAAGCACTATTGTCAAATAGAGACTGGAAGACGATGTATTGACCTCTTGCTCGTTTAGGAACGAAGCAGAAAAAAATAGGGTGCACAGTGAGACAGTTCAGTGTGGAGCCGGCCTTATCCTTGCTTGGACAGAGACATTTGAACCAACAGTTTTTGAGAAAATTGAACCAACAGTTTTTCCTCCTCCTTGGAGTGGTATTCTTCCCGGTCTTGCTTTTCTCGGCATATATATAACCTTGTCTGCCTCCTCCTCCTTCTAGCCAGCCATGGACTCCACGGAGAAGGGCCCTCTGCTGGGGAAGCACAGTTCCTCCTCGCTGCAGGTCTGTCTTCTCTCCCTCTCTGTTATGTTTTGACTTGGTTCATAATTCGTGTTGTGTTCTTGTATGAGTTCCCAATAATTGATTTGGTTTGTAGAACTATATATCACTACAATTGCTTCTCCTTTTTTTTTGCTGCGAAATGCAGAGTAGTGCCGAATATACAGGCGATGGATCTGTTTGCATCCGTGGGAGTCCTGCTTGCAGGAAAGATACAGGGAACTGGAAGGCTTGCTCCTTAACCATAGGTCAGGACTGTAAAATGCTTCTCTACAATTAGAGTTCTACTGGAAGACCATATAGGACATATAGTAGTTAAATACTTTCTTTTTTAGCGTACCATTCATTATACTAGAACAAGAAATTCATATACATATTGTTTGCGCTCTTAGTTGCTCATCTCGCACGATGAGATAATGGTTAGATACCTACGGAATACTCTTTTCTTCTCCCTTTCTGAGAATGAATACTTGAGCAGAGCAGTGACACCTCACTGTACCCAAACGTTCATATAACATCCCGACAATATTTGTGACCTCCGTTTCCAAACATTAACAAAATCTTGTGACGATGCCCTGTATTCCTATTGAATTTTGCACTGCAGTTCTCATTACTGCTTTCCATACTCAATGCAAGATCCAACAGAGAAGAAACTTCCTTGTGCAGTTTGTTCGTTCTGCTTGTATCTGGCCTATATCTCTATCTCGAAAAACCTAGTCAGTTATCTCACAAAGGTCCTACATGAAACAAACGTGGCCGCTGCAAGAGACGTTGCAACTTGGCGAGGTACCAGCTACCTCGCACCTTTACTTGGAGCCTTCTTAGCTGATTCATATCTGGGCAAGTACAGGACAGGTCTCATCTTCTGCACAGTCTTATTTCTAGTAAGTGCTACAAATAACTCATACTCATTTATCATCAAGAGAGAAGAGAGTACATAAGTTCTTTCTCCTCTTTCATTTCTGAACTAAACGCTCTCTGGTCAGGGGATTTGGAGTTGAACTTTGACTTCCCTAACGTGTTCGCTTACCTTTTATTCCCATTCTGCTCATTTAGGGAATGATGATGTTGCTTCTATCCGCGGCTCTTCCGTTGATCTCCACCGGTCCTCTGGCATGGATTATTCCAACAGGCCCCGTGTCTTCTCAGTACATATTCTTCGTCGGGTTGTACATGGTTGCTCTAGGGTATGGCGCACAGAAACCTTGCGTCGTGTCCTTCGGAGCCGACCAATTTGATGACACTGATGAAGTCGAGAGAACCAATAAGAGCACTTATTTCAATTGGTACTACTTCACCCTCAATGCTGCTTCGCTGATCTCAGGGACTATTATTGTGTGGGTGCAAGACCATGAAGGCTGGGTCTGGGGTTTTGCCATTTCTACAACGTTTGTGGCTTTAGGGGCATGTACTCTTTTCTTCGGCTCAGATGCGTATAGATTCCAGAAACCTGGAGGAAGCCCTCTTGCAAGAATATGCCAGGTTCTTGTCGCGTCTACTCGCAACCTCGGTAAAGATTTGCCATGCGACTCCACAGCTCTTTATGAGTTCCTGGGTCAAGGTTCAGCAATCCAAGGCAGCCGGAAATTGGAGCATACAGATGGGCTTAAGTAATACTAGTACTCTATGCTGCCAACTCAAATCTTAAGTTTATAGCCTACATATGCATCCATTTCTGTTGCATTTCCAGTTAAATATTATCCAAGGTTCTAATCTGTTTTCTTTTTCTCTCAGCTTCTTTGATAGAGCTGCAATCGTGACACCATCTGGCTGTGAATCTCCTCGCCAACTTAGTACATGGAAGATCTGCACTGTCACTCAGGTGGAGGAGTTAAAGATTCTGGTCAGGATGTTGCCAATCTGGTCTACGGTGATACTATATTCTACAGTTCAAGAACACGTGTTTTCGACGTTTGTAGAGCAAGGCATGGTAATGGAGAAACATCTCGGCTCTTTCGAAATACCTGCTGCGTCCTTCCAGTCCGTACAAGTCATCACTGCCCTTCTACTTATTCCATTCTATGGACGAGTCCTCGTCGCGGTATTCAGAAAATTCACTGGGAGGACGAACGGCATTACACCGCTGCAACGGATGGGAGTTGGCTTGTTTTTCTCAATGCTATCAGTGACGTCAGCAGCAGTGGTGGAGAGCAACCGGTTGCGGATCGCACAGGATAAAGGATTGGTTCACCATCAGGTGGCCGTTCCGATGAGCATCCTGTGGCAGGGACCCCAGTACATGCTGCTAGGAGCTGGCGAGGTGTTCACTCTCATTGGGATAAGCGAGTTCTTTTACGGTGAATCGCCAGACTCCATGAGAAGCCTGTGCATGGCTTTCTGTTTTGCCAACGTCGCGGCTGGAAATTACCTTAATACGTTCATCCTGTCTCTTGTGCCTGTGTTCACAGCCACAGGAGACACTCCAGGCTGGATACCTGGTAACCTGAATGAAGGACATTTGGATAGATTCTACTTGATGATGGCTGGGTTGAGTTTCTTGAATTTGTTGGCATTTATGTTCTGTGCTACTAGGTACACAAATGTGAAAAGGCTTCATATATAGTCCTAGTGTGAAAAGGTTATGATTTGGTACAACATATAATCATGCTCAGAGGTAAGCTCTGTTGGAGCAGCAAGCAGAACGCTACTGCAGTCTCAGGAATCGCGGGGGGAGCACCCATTTATACAGTTGAGGATTTGAGATTTTCCCCAATCATGAACATCTAGCAAAATGTACTACCATGTTAAGATTTGAATGTGGTATCCAAGATAAAGTAACTTAGTACCAGATGCAGTCCACATACATCAGGAAACTGCAAATGTATTTGTTTCGACAGTGATAGAAACCAATGTCTAAAATCAGGCAGGATGCTTGTGATTTATTCTTGAAAACTATTTCCCTGGATGCTTGTGTCATGGAAGGGTTTGAAACTGTAAGCTAGTGATTGTGTAGTTTAAAAAGGTGCATCCTCACCTGTTACGTTTGCACATGTAAATGCAATGCTACACTTGATAGCTTTTTTTGTAATGCTTATTGTTAATAACAAAACACTTGTTCCCAACAGCAAATAGAACCACAGCCCCGTACAATTCTTAGAATGCTAAAACTAATTTTCATTATAGTACATGAGTAGTACATGAGTATAGAACGATTTTATCAGCAAACCAACAAAAACATGCCCCACTTGTATCGTAATGGACCAATCTAGTTGGCTTTGCACGGTAACCAAGTCAAGTAGAGCTTATTCAGTTAGTGTCGAACTAATTTTGAAGTCGTAATGCACAAAAAGATCCGAGTCTAGTAGAGCTTGTTCATTTAGTGTCAACCAATGACCCAGACATCATTTATCTTCGACAACCAAGCAACAACCATACTAACAAGTTCAGACAGTAACAATTTATTGAATAGCTAGGATAGCAGTTTATTTAGATAATGGAAGAGCTTTATGCAGAGAGCCAAACCTAGAACTGTATGTGGTGACTAGTACTCATTTGCACTTCAGTTTCAAGGGAAGGACCATGTTGCGCAAACCCCATGTTGCATTTGCCGAGTCCGTTGGCAGGGGGGAGAGTGTACCATCTATCACGTTGTAGGCACAATAAGAACTCAAACTCTTCTCATCAAAGCAGGGACAATCACCAGCATCAGGCACCAAACAGAATATGGTAATGAGAAACACACAGCTCTGGAGCAGCGTTGCCCTAAAAACAGGGCATGATCATCAGGCTTGAATACCTTCTCTACCCGTATATCAAGATAGAGCATCTTAACTTCTCTACATGTATATCAAGATTGACGAGCACAAAGATAGAACATAATAAGACACAGCATCCTACAGTATTTCAACAAGAGACTTTCTTGTGCAACTACTGCACCGAACCCTTATCAGCTAGTTCTTAGCAAAGCCACCAGCAACACTTAATAAATAAGCAATTTGTTCTCAGCAAAACACCAATATGACAACGAATCTTCATAAGGAGACAGGACGGTGAACATGATACTTGAAATAGTCTCAAATAAAACAAATACACAATATAATCCATGCCGTTCATCTTTCATGGACTACACAACACGAGAATCATGCAAATCTTGATGATTACCTGGCACTTCATCTTACACAAAGTTGCTAGCCTTTGATATCTAAAATTATCTGACCAAAAGTTCCCTGTTGGCAAATAATTAAACCTTGACAAAGATCTCCCAATGCAACGGCTGGACTGCAGTAGTATCCGGTTCACTGAGGATTATCTGTGCATTCAGAGAGGCCTTTTCTAGAGGCAGCAGTTTTGTTTCAAGAAAATCGGATGTAACCAGATGATCCTTATGAAGCCCTTTTGGGTGATCACTGGGAGTAAATAGTATCAATTGGTTGAGACTGGGAGACCTTTTCAACAGAAAGCTTAGTAGCCGCATCTCATTGTGGCGGCCCATGAAATTCATCATCTTGAGAAAAATAAGGTTTTCACATCCATTCCCTAGTGGCTCTTCCACCGATTCCTCTGACCCCTCTTCCTCTGATTGATCTTCACCAGACTCTTCTCCCTCAGTCTCATCTTCCTCCGATGCCTGCCCCTCCGGCAGCTCATCTTCCTCTGACCCATCGTCCTCCGATTCGTCTACCTTGAAGTGAATATACTCTGATCCCTCTGACAGCTCTTCCTCCAGCTCATCTTCCTCTGACCCATCGTCCTCCGATTCGTCTACCTTGAAGTGACTTTCCTCTGATCCCTCCGACAACTCTTCCTCTAGCTCATCTTCCTCTGACCAAACTTCCTCCGATTCATCTACCTTTGAGTGATTTTCCTCTGACACCTCTTCCTCTGATTCGTCTTCCTCTGGCTCGTCTTCCTCTGAGTGATTTTCCTCTGACACCTCTTCCTCTGATTCGGTTTGCTCGGATTGATCTTTCTCAGGCTCTTCTCCGTAACACAGATGTTTGTCCCATGCATGCATCTTACATTCATGTTCCTCCGAGAGCTCTTCCTCTAGCTCATCTTCCTCTGACCCATCTTCCTCTGAATCCGATGGTTCTTCCTGTGGCTTATATTGACCACTCCTTGTTGGAAGCTGCAAGAGGGCATAGTAAGCATTCGAAGAAATATAACACAGAAAGAGCAGGCATCCAAAACAAAGCATGGTGATAATGCATTTGCTTAACATTGGACGACAGGACAAGTCAAGAACAAAGGTCATAATGAAATGTAGAATCTAACAAACAGTTGGCATTCACCTGCACAAATAATCTCTCCAATCGAGGGCTGCAGCAGGTCATGAGGAAATCCATAATGTCGTGCAAATTTTCTTCGAACATTGCAAACATCAGCAGCTGCACCTCCCTCAAATTCTGTAATCTGCACACAGCAGCATTTCCATGGATTGATTTGGCACGAGCCTTGCCAGAAACTCTCTGCAAGTGCAAGGTAAAAGCAAAGAAGAAGCTTCTGAGTAACTGAGCAGTAGAATCAACACGATGGAATGGAATCAAGCAATGAACGGACCCGTAGGGCACTGCTGCAGAGTGTAATCACGGTGAGGTTATAGGCATCGATGAGTGCATCGAGACAACTTCTACGCAGCCTGCAGAGTCTCCCATCTGCGTCGTATGTGGTGCCCCCCAAGCAATTGCCGCGGTCAGGTCCCCCGAAGCAGAGATAAAGGTCGTCAATGGTGGTCGGGATTTGGTCCGCGGCAAGGTAGCCACCACTGTAGCGGAAGGAGCGGAGGCCCGGGGCCTTCCTGAACAAAACGCCGGCAAGGCCTTTGCACTCGGCGAAGGTGACGCTCTTCAGGTAAGCCCCGGCAGGGAAGTTGCCGCGGCGTAGACCTTTGCAGTAGCGTAAATCTAGGGTGCGCAGGAGCGGGCATGCGGCGACCAGAGAGAAGACGTCATGGTCAGAGATGGTGACGCGGTGGAGGCTGATGGCGTCGAGGACAGAGTGGGGATGGGACTCGTAGCGGAATGGGTTGGGAAGGCCGACGCCGATGCCCTCGAGGGAGAGACGCTGGAGGTGTGGGTTGCCTCGCGGCAGCCGGAACTTCAAGATGCGGTTGGAGCCCCGACTGAGGTGGACTTGGAGGTCCGCGACGGCGCAGGCGGCGGCATAGTGAAGGCAGCGGCGGAACTCCTCGGCGGTGAGCTCGCCCATCTCGAAGGAGAGGGAGAACCGGTCGATGCGCCGCCGCCCGCGCCGCTCCAGGGATTCCATGAGCGGCTGTAGGGCGGCGACGCGCAATTCCATGGAGGCAGGATCCGGCCAGCGGCGCGTCCAGAGTGCGCGCCACTGCGTGGAGAGCGCGCCGGTGCGGATGGCGGATTTGAGCGGGAGGAGCGCGAGGATGTGCAGCCGCAGAGCCTCCGGCAGGGTCGTGATGCGGTCTTCCTCCAAGCCAGGTTGGGCTCGCCCCCCTTCCTCATCCGTATGCCGCCTCTTCGAGCCGCCACCGGTTGCCATTCTCGACACTCACAGGTCACCCAGCCACCAACCCGCCGCCGGTTGCTTTTCTTCCCGAGAGGCCGGTTAGTTTGGCCAGTTAGACAAGTTCTGAACGATCCACTGGCCCTAAGGGCATGTACGACGGATCCTCTAATACTATTTCATATCATCTATGATAATGTATACAATAGTTTGTCTGTAAGTTATCTATTTTTAGTCATAGCTATATGTGAGTAGAAGTTATAGACACCCTTCGTACAACAGCAAAAATGATGTATGTAAGCTGTCTGTAAGAAGCCTACAGCTGTAACTTTACAGATAGCCTCCTTCTCTCTCCTTATTCTCTTTCCTCCATATCACCAAAATCACCTATAACTATCTTTTACAGACAGCTGAGTCATCACCATTATACATGCCCTAATCTTCCCCTTGGCATGTGGAGCCACTAGTTTTTTATCCTAAGCTATTATATTTTATTTCAGAATATCTAGACATTAAAAAAAGCATGCCACCGTTTGTTACATTTTTTTGAAGTAGGTTTTCCGACTGCTTGTATATTTATAAATTGTGGGTTAAAGTGTGTAGTACATCCTCCGTCTCGGCTTAACAGAAGCGCACGTTGTTCAAAATATTAATTGGACGGTTAATTAAGTATGTGTTATCACCAGAATTTGACCGGATCAGAGGTGGGCCGCGATTAAAGATGGGCTTGAAAAATATACATGGAAGGAATACATGAATCGGCCTTATATGCAAAGTTTGGGCTAGTTTGCCCGTGTATCTGTAAATATAGTAGGATACGTGTCAGTTAGATAGAATTTGGCTCGTGCACGGTTGGGATCATTCCCACGTTAGAAAGTCTACGGACTATAAATATGTATCTAGGGTTTATGAAATAAACAACAATCACGTTCACCACAAACCAATCTAGGCGCATCGCCAACTCCCTTATCTCGAGGGTTTCTTCCGGGTAAGCATCATGCTGCCTAGATCGTATCTTGCGATCTAGGCAGTACTCGTTTATTCGCTATCCATGCGTTGCTCGTGCTGAAACCTTGTTGATGGCGAGCAACGTAGTTATCGTAGACGTGTTAGGGTTAGCATTGCTTCATCGTATCATATGCTTTCGTCCGTGCAACCCTTAGACGTCTAGCCGCCCTTACACCTATCTTAGGTGTAAGGGCGGCACCCCGCTTGATCATTATTTAGTAGATCCGATCCGTTATGATTGCTCCTTGTTCTTCAAGGATTAGTTTAATATCCGCATAGTTAGGCCTTACAAACGGGTTGAAGGATCCAGGTGGCACGTAGGGTGTAGTTTGCTAGCCCTAGACAGGATGTTCCGGAGATCAACTTCATGTTGGTTTTTAGGCCTTGTCTAGGGTCGGTTTATGATCACCGTGCGTGGCCGCCAGGCTCAATCACGCGTAGGATGTTCCGATTATGTGGTGAAAACCCTAAATCGTCGTAGGTCGTTTTAGCTTTATATTGATCAAGCAGGACCACCATCTGATCGTACACCTCGTACGGATCATGGGTGGATCGGCTCCTTGAGCCGATTCACGGGACAACCCGAGAGCCGATCGAGGCTCGTATTTAATGTTTACGTGTATGCTATGCAGGAAACTAAGCGAGGCAAATCCAACACCTTCCCGACCGGGTATAGGTCGGGTGGCACGCCCTTGCACCGAGCATCGGACGTGCGTGCCGAGTCTTTGCGGGCCGTCGCTCGAGGGACCAGGGCCAGCCGCAGTCCTGGGAGCCTCCCGACTCTACTGTGTTGCCCGTCGCTGCTCGCCGGTGGGTTTCTGACCGCAACACATTCTGGCATGCCCGGTGGGACCGTCTTTGACATCAACTGCATCGCCATCTACATCTGAGATGGCGGAAGACACTCCAGTCACGTACGAGGATCTGACTGAGGAGCTCAAGAAGAAGTATGACGAGGTCAAAGCGATCCTCGAAGCCGACCTCATCGGCTCTTTCCAGAGAACCCGCTCACACGGCATCGGGTGGAAAGGGTTCTCACCGAAGGCGCGCTCGATGGAGTGGACCTGTCCGCCCGTCGGAAGAACGCACCAGGTCCCTGCGTCGGGAGATTAACTTCATGGTAGCTCATTCGCCGCACCGCCATTCCGAGAGCCTCGGTGAACACTTTGGAGCGTGTCGCTCTTCGGGTGATCCAGGAAATCATGAGGCATCGATACTCTCCGTCGGGACCAGCTCTAGGGACTCACCAAGGAGAGATGCCACTCCGGTCCCGACCACCGCTGCCATTCGCGTTGGCAGCACCATAAGTGCCGAGTTCACCGGCATACGTCGTCTACAAGATCGGTGGTGACCCTAGTGATTACCAGTTCTTGCATGAGGCGCCTAAGGAGATCCCTCACGGATACACGTGCACATACGTGCCGGACCGCAATGAATCGGGCACTCACAAACCGGACCGCAACAAGCAGGGGACTTCCGCAACAGCGAGGAGGAACTTCGGGAACAGATCTTGAGAAGCGGACGTGGCTAGCTAAGTATGCCACTCCGATAAACCTCCGCAGCCCAACTCCCGCAGCTTGGCTCGGAGCTTGAGAAGCAAGCGTGGCCGGCTAAGTATGCCACTCCGGCGAATCTTCGTAGTTCGACTCCGGCAGCCGAGCACCGCGGATCAGATCAGTACAATCTTGAGAGACCGAGTTCGGCATGGTGCCGAAAAGGAGGGCAATCGGCTATTCCAAGCCGTACCCCAACGAGTACGAGTTGATCCCACTACCACCCAAATATCGGCTCCCCGAATTCTCCAAATTTAGTGGATCGGATGGCTCCAGCTCAATCGAGCATGTGAGCCGATATTTGGCACAGACTGGGCACAATCTCGAGCATCGGATGAGCTGCGTGTGAGGTTCTTCGCACGGTCCCTCACAGGATCGGCTTTCGGGTGGTACACATCGCCGCCACCGGACTCAATCCGGACTTGGAAGCAGCTTGGAGGAGCAGTTCCACATGCAGTATCACTCAGAGGCTTCCGAGACTGGCATTGCCGATCTAGCACAAGTACGACAGAAGCGCGGAGAAACAGTGTCAGAATACATCCAGCGTTTCAGAACCGCTAGGAACCGATGCTATTCGGCTCGTGTGACTGAAAAAGAAACAGTCGAGTTGGCGGTGGTGGGTCTCGCATCACCGATCAAGGATGTGGCCTCCCAAGCGCATACTACCCTTCACCGGCGCACATGGTGCGTAAGCTGTCATTATATGAACATCGCCACTCGGATGTATACCAGGATAAATTCAAGCGTGCGGTGGTCCTGGTTGAGGCGTACGAAGATGAAGGCTCTGCGGGAGATCAAGAGGTAGCAGTGGCTGAATGGACTTGGAGGGCAAGCCCCGTGTCCTGCAAGTGGGTTAAGCCACAAGGTCCTCCAAGAGGGTTTGACTTCGACGTCACCAAGGCCGAGCAAATTTTCGACCTCTTACTTAAGGAGAAGCAGCTAAAGGTACCCGAAGGCCACAAGATCCCCACGGCGCGCAGAGCTGAACGGAAAGCCATACCGCAAGTGGCATAACACGTTCACCCATGCCACCAACGACCGCAGGGTGTGGCGTCGGCAGATCCAAATGGCGATAGAACAAGGGCGTCTAATTTTAGCCGTACGCCATGAAGGTCGACACACACCCCTTCCCCGCCGTTAACATGGTGGAGTGCACTTACCCTGGAGGGTGCCAGCCAGGATTCTCGTTCAACATCAACATGGTAGGACCTGGGCACCACTCTGGTAAGGACAGAGACGAGGGCAGCTATTCTCATAACGAGGACAAGGAGGAAGCCATTCCACGCGATCGGCTTCGACACTTCCCAAAAATCTATGGACGAATGTTTCGAAACCTTCATTGAGCGATTCGATCAACATGGAGGCCGATCCCAGCAATCGGCCAAAATTATCCTCACCATACGTTCTGCCTGTGTTCAACGTCGATCCAACGGGCAACAGGTTTACATCGGCTGATGAGCTGAAATAAGTCAACATTGGACCTAACGAGCCGACGTTCAAATACAGTGCCTTGGCTAACTACAGAGCCGATATCCGCAGTTACCTGGCAGATTCGGCTCGGGGGGCACTTAATCAGATAAACATGTGCGATACAATATCGGGGGCCGATAGAAAAATCGGCCAGTAAAAAAAACAACAAACAGTACATGCAAATCATAGCCGATGCACAGACATCGACTTCAGAATGTGAGTCGATGCACAGCCATCGACTTTAGACAAGTTCAGCAAAACATTTATCAGTTTACACAGAAGGGCTCTACTGAAGAAACGCGTTGAGGGCGTGAAGGGCGTCGGCACGGATTCGATCCACCTCGGCGATCTCGGCCTCGCCGTCCTCGTCTTTGCCCGTCACCAGCTGACTGCTCAGGGCACGAATTTCAGCCAGATCGGTCTTCGGATCGGTCTGTGAGGCTTTTGCTTCCTCTTGAGAACGAGCAATAAGGGTTTCCTTGTCTTGGATAAGTTGCTTGGTCTCCCTGACCCTCCTTTCAAGGTTCTCCAGTGCCTTGCGCAGGATCTCGAGTTCGGCACTATTGGTAGAAGTGTCGGTTTTGGCATCTAAAGCGGCCTTCTTCTCGTTGAGCCGTTGACACTTGTCTGCAATATCGGCTCTCAACGGAAGTTGGGCGCGACGAAGGATAATTCTTTGACGAGCCGACTGCACCCTCGACCTGAAGACCGACAAAGTCACAGCTAGCCAAAGCTTAACCTGCAGTGTCACCGGGAGATGGGGCTGGATGTCTTCGAGGATGCCCTTGATCGCTCGGGGTTTTCGACCGGGGTCTCAACTGAGGAGGAGAGCAAAGCCTTGAGACGCTGGAGTGGACCATGGACCGTGCTAGGGCTTGGCTCGTCACCTGCCTTGGAAGTAGCTGGCTCGATGGATTCAGGATCGAACGTCAGCAAGCTTGAAAGATCACAACCCTGACAGACGAACAAGAACAGTATGAGCATACAACAAAGAAAGGGTAGAGCCGAGGGAGTGGAGCGTACCTCTCCCAAAGAAGGAGGAGCAGCCGATGTTGTGATAATTGGCTTTTCGGTGGACTTGGCCAGGTTAGCCACTTGGTCAGCCACGCTCGTCGAGGTGGTTAGGTCTAGCGTGGCGGATGGCATCGGTACCTCTTCAACGTCCCCGCTAGAGGTCCCATTAGTCTGCAAAAGAAATGGTGAGCCGATCCAAGTAGCAACGGGACGGCATGGAATATGAGCTGTTGAAGTAATTACATTTGAAACCTCCTGGCTTGGCGAGGAAACTCGTGGGTCTTTGCGAGCCCTTTTGACGCATCGACGCTTCACGCGTGACCCTGTTTTGATCGGAGCTTGAAGGTCGGCAGGCTCGGGAGTCGACCTTTCCTAGAAGCCGACGCCGGCGAGTCCGTCCGGCTCGTGTGGTGGATCTCCCGTAATCGCCCGGGGTGGAGTCCCTTGGGCTGGACTGTGCTTCCTCGCTGGAGTTCTCTTCAGTGGAAGTCTGTAAGAAGAGGTACAACCATGTTATAAAGACTGGGAAGACTGGGAAGGCAGATGAATTTGGTCGAGGCACGAGTCAGCTTACATGCAAGCTTGCTTGGGCAGGAGCTTTGCGCTCGTGGTCTTTCTGGCAGCTACTTTCCTCACCGCCTTCCTCACCCGGATTGAGGCTCGGGGGGCAACGGGCCCCGAAGGTGCTTTATTTTTGAGAGCCGATTTCGGTGAAATCGGCTGGCTCTGCATTATGACCTCCTTCAAGAGGGGCGAGCTCTGGCAGAAGAGAACCACCGGGGCTGGTGGAAGGAACTTGAAGGGGGAGCCATCGGCTTGCGTGGGCTCTGGGCCATCCTGTTGCTGCCAAGAAATAGATGAAAGGATCGTATGCCGCACCTAGAGGGGGGGGTGAATAGGTGCTAACCAATTTTTATTTCTTTTTCAATTTAGGCTTGACACAAAAAGGTAAATTCTCTAGATATGCAACTAAGTGAATTTACCTATATGACAAGGCTAACAACTAAGCAAGATATATCTAAGCAATATAGAGATAGAGTGGGATAGAGGTAACCGAGAGTGGAGCACGTGATGACACGGAGATGATTCCCGTAGTTCCCTTCCTTTGCAAGAAGGTACGTCTACGTTTGGAGGAGTGTGGTTGCTACAAAAGCCAAACCAACAGCCACGAAGGCTTCACTCAGATCTCCGGTGAGCAACGCCACGAAGGCCTAGCCCACTGTAATGTCCCAGGTTTAGAGACGATCGAGGGGTAGATTTTAGAAAGGGATGTGCATTTCATAGTAAATTCTGGGGAAATTTCGCGCTTTTAAACAAAAACTGCATCGAAGGGGAACAAGTTTCTCTCTCGACACCTTATAGAGTTAGGGTTTCGAGAGTGCGACAAACTTGCAACTCACCTAACTAAATTAGGGTTTTGAGAAGAGAGGAGGGTATTGCATTACAACTTAAGTTGCATGATTGAATTCAAACACAAGAACTTTTGAATTTCAAATTTAAACATCATATGAATATCTCATAATTCAAAATTGAGGTAATTCATTAAACAAATATTAATAATCAAGAATATAAACATTACATTTATTTAGTAAAGCTCATTAGGGAAACTTTGAGCTTTATTAATAATCACACAAGATACATTGTCTTTACAATATCCAGAATTGAAATATAAAATATTACAACACATTACAAGAATTGAATAAATAGAAAAATAGTAAATGAAAATTACAAAGATATTGTAAATGGCTAAACTAGATAAGAAAATCTTCATGATTTTCTTGGACATCACTTGATTGAACTTCTTGATCATTTCCTTAAACCTGCATAGTAAGACAACAAAGACAAGAAAATAGGGATTATGCCAAGTGGTGGCAGGTTAGCAAATATGATCAAATTGAGAGGATAACTCAAACACTGCCGGGGTGTCAAGCCAAAGGACCAAGTCCCAACCTGTGAAGCACACAGGCAGCTCACAGGGATAGCTGCATGTCTCACAACACACACAGACTGGGGAGAGTCACCTAAGTGACATGGTTGTGCTTGTCGACCAATGAAGCAGGGTACCGGATGGTATAAAAGCTTTTTCACCAGGCAAACCCTAGCCGATCATCGACGGAATCTCCCGTGGTAAGAACTCAAGAACAGGAAGAACACATAGCTAGCCAAAACCCACCGGAGACAGCTCCACCAAGAACCGCTTGCCGCTGAGCAACAAATCATGGAATAGATCAAGCATCAGCTAGCCAGGAGGAGCAGGGCAAGCTTTGATCATCAACCAGAAGCAATCCTCTACACCAACACACTATTTCTAGGAGCTGGAGTAAGGTATAAATATGATCATGAACGGACTGGATGGTTCTGTTTCATAAAATTGCACGAGCATGATCTCCAAGACACCAAAAAGGGTAGATACCCTATGTTTGTGTCATCATCCGGTCAGTAAGGCCATTTGGTGCAAGCAGATATGGGTAAAGACCACTAGGCAATCATCCTATGGGAACAATAGTTATGCAAATCAGTGCATAATTAAAGGAATCCAGCAAGGGATGATGTCACAGCTAGCTTAGCCCACACACTTAACACCTACAACTACCTGTGCCATCAGACTATAGACAATTCCTTGTCTATATTCTTTGTCAACATCAAAGGGCCACTGGAAGTCCAATATTGGATCAAGCCAGTGAGCAGTTGTTCCATTCCAGCAAGCAATCACCAACCATAGCAAGTCACGAGAGGCAGGAGCAACCATTTCTAGCAGATCAAGCCTCGCTAGGGTCACATCAGCCTACCTAGCCACTTAAAAAGATCACCAAAGCATCACATCATCACCCAAGAGGGTTCGGGATGAGCTAGGGTACCCAACCAGCTGGTTGGCATCCCTTTAGCCTCATTATTCCATCCATGAGATCATTACTGCTAAACAGTTCACATCATTTATTCATCTAATAAAGCCAGGAAACACAGATAAATGAAACAGTTAAGTAATCCAAGCATCAGTTGATGCTTGAGCAAGCATCACCTGGCACCAGCACAAGATATGGTGTCACACAAATCAAAAACAAACACCAGAGAGGCACATACAGTAGATTAGCCAGCAACAATCAAGCAGCTGATGATCATAGGATCATCAGAGCTTGACATGCTATGCAAGTGATTGTCGAGACAAGTCTTGCATCCATTCATGAACTATATAAACCAAACAGCCACGCTTAAGCAACAATTGAATTACGTATAATTACATAAATCATTTTATGTTTGTATCCGAAGCATATCATCAAGAAGTTAATGTATATGGACAACAATGAAGCAAGGCAGAGCCTACCATGAGCCATCAATATTTAATCATCACACAAACAACACTGGTTCTTGCTAAACAGCAAGAATCACTCACAGTAGTGAACCAGGGGAGCCAGAGCATAAGCATAGCACAAGCAAGCAAGCCACAGCAGTGGCTAAGGATGCTCAATTGAGCATCTAGATAGATCATACCATGCATAACCACTAGGGTGAGAAGAGTCAGTAGACAAAGGAAGCATACGCCACAGTAGGGTGAGCACACACGTTTAGACTAGGGCAAGTAGAGCAGCAGCACAGCAGCGCGAACAGCAGCAGCACAGCAGCACGCAAGCTTGCACAGCTAGCTAGACGGCGGCAGAGCATGGGCACGGCAGGCATCTCCACGGAATGGAGCAGCCGTGGCCAGAGCTAGAGGAGGAGGAAGAAGAACAGGCACTGGGGGTGAGAGAAGGGTGGCGCACGTACCAGGGCGAGCAGGCAGGAGTCGAGGCCATGGCGGCCACGGCGGCGCGCGCCGAGAGCTCGGCAGCACCTGGCCAAGCCAGGCCAGGCTCCGACAAGTGCCGCAGCAACCCGCACACCGCGGCGTGGTCCACGGCGGCGTCACCGCGCCAAAAAACCCAGGGATCGGCAGGATCGCCACGGATCCCATCAACCCTAGCCGCCGCAGAGGAGGTCGGGGACGAGTGAACC